>NC_081572.1:13097718-13117715 GCF_022355385.1 Mustela nigripes
CTCTCTCTCTGCTTGCCTCTCTGCCTACTTGTGATCTCTGTCAAATAAATAAATAAAATCTTTAAAAAAAAAATTTATTAAGCTATATAAGCAATAAAACCATAGGAAAACTTGAAAGATGCATACAATAAAATACTTTTCTTTATATGACTAACAAAACAAAAAAAAAAATTTTTTTTTTTTTTTAACAAAACAAATTTAAACAAAGGAAGAACTGCTAGGAAAGAATTAGAGATTCACTTTTTTTTCTACAAAGTCAATTATTTGCCTTTAATCAGCCTCATGCATTGTTCTTTTCCCAGGAGAAACTCTATTATTCTGAAAACAAGACTCTACTGGAAAGTACATGTATTGTGACAAGAGAGGAAAAGCCAGATTGATACATTATTAAAATAACCCATATGACCTAGCCCCTTGGATTAAGGAAAGCATATGAGAGCATCTCCCCTTCTCCAGACCCAGCAGCCCAGCTGTGGGGAGACAGTGACGCCAGCAGAAGTGTGTTATGCTTCCTTGGGGAACAAAAAGTTCGGAACCATTACTCCAGGGGTAGCACGGTGGTTCTGAAATGCCGGTAAATTAGTGTCCAGGCTCACTACTAGACCTCCAGGCCACCCACGGCCTGGCTAGAGCCTAATTTTCTCACCACGCCTGAAGGGCAGTCAAGCTTCTGAGTCTCTGCCCCTTCCCACCGCCTGAATGTCCTTCCCCTCCTCTCTCTGAACCTAACTCCTAGTCGGTTTTAAATGAATGATCCCAGGCTTAACTTCTCTAAAATGTTCTCCCTCCTAAACCAGCACTACTTCCTACAGAAGGATTGGCCTCTAAATCATCTATTATTTTGAATTAAACATATAAGATGCTTTGGCTTCCCACACAACCATCTTATAAATAGGGTCATATTTTATATCATTGATATCCCCAAGACAACCATTCAATTCACTAACGCCATTCAATAAATGCTTTAATTGAATTTCCCAAAGAGATGGCCTAAAATAACCTGAATGCCAAGCATTCCAAGAACTGAGCTGTCTGTACCAAATTCAGTACTCATCAGAATTCCAAGTCATAAAGAGGAATGCTGTATTATCTTTAAATTTATCTATTTTTATCCAAAACTAGAATATGCCATGGTTCTATGGGATATATAAGCAAAATATTCTGCAAAGTAAAGAAAGTTTTATTCATTGTACTATATTTAATATTCACCCAGACTTGCATTTTTCTCTAAAACTCTTATAAAATCTCTGAGCATGCAAGAAGCATTAGAAGAGAGACTAAGCCTATTGAGAAGAAAACTAGAAACTAAGATCATCAATCGTATTCCATTATGAGTAATCTCTTTCATGAAGAGGTAAATTTTCCTAAATTCCAGAAAGCATGGAATTCAATATAGCAAAGCAAAATGTTTTAAATACGTAAAAGAAACATCCTAATGGACCTTCTACCATCTGTCTTAGTAACTAAAATGATAAAAACAAAAAAAAACTAAAAAAATTTTTTTTAAAGATTTTATTTATTTATTTGACAGAGATCACAAGTAGGCAGAGAAGCAGGCAGAGAGAGGAGGAAGCAGGCTCCCCGCTGAGCAGAGAGCCCAATGCGGGGGCCGATTCCAGGACACCGGGACCATGACCCGAGCCGAAGGCAGAGGCTTTAACCCACTGAGCCACCCAGGTGCCTCCAAAAAACTAAATTTTAAAAGTTGTATCAATAGCTAAAATTGAGGGGGGTTTTCCCATCTATTAGTTTGACTTTTCCTGACCCATATTTTTTTTAAGATTTAATTTATTGGGGCACCTGGGTGGCTCAGTGGGTTAAAGCCTCTGTCTTTGGCTTGGGTCATGATCCCAGGGTCCTTCGATCAAGCCCTGCTTCGGGCTCTCTGCTCAGCGGGGAGCCTGCTTCCTCCTCTCAATCTGCCTCTCTCTCTGCCTACTTGTGATCTCTGTCTGTCAAATAAATAAATAAAATCTAAAAAAAAAAAAAAAGATTTAATTTATTTATTGGCGAGAGCAAGAAAGAGACAGTGAGAGAGGAAGAGCGGACAGGAGCAGGGAGAAGCAGGCTACCCGCAGAGCACAGAGCCCAATGCGGGGCTCCATCCCAGGACGCCGGGACCATGACCTAAGCTAATGGCAGTCGCTTAACTAACTGAGCCACCCAGGGCACCCCTGACCCATATTTCAGAACTACCAGCAATTCTGGAGACAGACCTCTTTCAAGAATTCCAAATTATTTCTTAAAAACTTTGAGCCTCCTCCCAAATCATCTAACATGCTTACTAATCAATAAAAATGCATATATCTTAAATCCCATATTTATGAAGCAATCAAATCAAAAGACTGACTTTCTAGAAAAGTTCGCTGCTTACCGAGAAAATTTTACTAAAAACATTTTCTATTCTTTGTATTTCTTTATTTTCCCTTTTAGATTATCTGTGGAGACTTATAAACACATCATAATCCCAAACAGTTGAGCTTTTTAAACAAAACATAAATCAATTTTAAAAAAGCCAACTGCGTAATTAAAACAAAATGGTACCACCACCACCACCACCATCATCCTTCTTAAAAGCTGTCTCTAATTTACACCAACAGTCTATGTTCTAAAACTGCATTTTCAAGTCGGTGATTGAAACTCAGTACGGAGTTTCCTACTCCCATATGTAAGAAAAAAACAGTCTTGGTAAGTAAAAAAAAAAAAAAGTAGATTATAAAATAATCCAGTATATAATCCCATTTTATAAAACATGTATTGAATATGTTACATAAAAAGCCAAGATAAGGGGCGCCTGGTTGGCTCAGCTGCTTCAGCGACTGCCTTCCACTCAGGTCATGATCCTGGAGTCCCGGTATCCAGTCCCGGTATCCAGCCGAGCAGGATGCCACTTCTCCCTCTGACCTCCCGCCCTCATGCTCGCTCGCTCTTATTCTCTCTCTCTCTCTCAAATAAATAAAATCTTAAAAAAAAAAAAAAAAAGGCCAAGATATGAAACAAAATATCAAAAGTGACTATCTTCTTTCCCAAAACCCTTAGCTCCAGTCTAATCTAACCATGAGGAAAACTATCAGACAAACCCAGACTCTGTAACACTCTATGAAATACCCGACCAAGGCCTGGGCGGCTCAGTCAGTGACGTGTTGGACTCTTGGCTTTGGCTCAGGTCCTGATCTCAGAGTCGTGAGAAGGAGCCCCTCCAAGGGCTCTGCACCCAGCGGGGAGCCGGCTGGGGATTCTTTTTCTCCATCTCCCTCTCCCCCACCCCTGGTGCACTCTCTCTCAAATAAATAAATCTTCAAAAAAAAAAAAAAAAAAGGAAGGAAAAAGAAGGAAGGGAGGAAGGGAGGGAAGGGGGAGGGAAGGGGGAGGGAGGGAGGAGAGAAAGAAGGAAAGACCAGGACTCTTCAACAATGAACTCTGAGGGGCGCCTGGGTGGCTCAGTGGGTTAAAGCCTCTGCCTTCGGCTCAGGTCATGATCCTGGGGTCCTGGGATCGAGCCCCACATCGGGCTCTCTGCTCTATGGGGAGCCTGCTTCCTCCTCTCTCTCTGCCTGCCTCTCTGCCTACTTGTGATCTCTGTCAAACAAATAAATAAAATCTTTAAAAAAAAAACAACAACAACAACAAAAAAAAAAAAACAATGAACTCTGAATAACGGTCATAGCCCAGGAAACATGAAAACCATGTTCGACATGGATCCTGGATAGATCTTTGAACAGAAAAACTAGGAAAATCCAAATAAAATCTGGTTATTAATTAACACTAATGTTCCAATGAAGGTTTCTTAGATTTGACAAATGTACCACAGAAATGTACGACATTAACAATGGGAGAACTACCTCTTAGGAAAATTTTGACTTGCAAAAGAGAAATAACAGGAACAGTGACTGTGAATTAGAATATTTACCCTGATTTTAGATAAGCAGCAATCTCCACTCAAGTATAAACTAAAAAAAAAAACAATAAAAAAAACAATGGGAAAAACTGGATAGAGTACATGAGAACTCTGGCCTACATTTACAACTTTGCTGTCAATCTAAAATTATTCCAAAATTTTAAGTTTATTTAAAAATTAGTTAAGTGAGCGCTCCTGGGTCTCAGTCGTTAAGCGTCTGCCTTCAGTTCGGGTCATGGTCTCATGACCCTGGGATCAAGCCCCACATCGGGCTCTCTGCTCGGCAGGAAGCCTGCTTCTCCCTCTCCTACTCCCCTTGCTTGTGTTCCCTCTCTCGCTGCGTCTCTCTCTGTCAAATTAATAAATAAAATCTTGATTTTTTTTAAGGACTTTATTTATTGGACAGAGAGAAATCACAAGTAGGCAGAGAGAGAGAGGGAAGCAGGCTCCCCACCAAGCAGAGAGCCTGATGTAGGATCGATCTCAGGACCTTGAGATCACGACCTGAGCAGAAGGCAGAGGCTTTAACACACTGAGCCACCCAGGTGCCCCAATAAATAAAATCTTAAAATAATAATAACAATAAAGTAAAAAATTAATAAAGTGGGTATCTCTGGTGGATTATGGATTTTTCTATTCAGCAGCATTTTTCAGCAAGCAACATGCTTCACTGTCACTGAAGGCAGCTATGCTGACCACTATGTCACCAACACTGGACCATGCTTCACTGTCGTGAAAAACAGAAAGGGGAGGGGTAACTATTTTAGATTTTAAAAAAACTAAACAAGTGCCTGGGTGGCATGGTCAGTTAAGTGTCTCAACTCTTGGTTTCAGCTCAGGTCATGATCTCAGGGTCCTGGGATCATCCCCTCCAACAGGCTCCAAGCTCTGCTTGGGTTTCCCTCTCTTTCTCTCTCTGCCCCTCCCCCAGCTCTCACATGCTCTCTCAAATAAACAAATAAAAATTAAAAAAAAAAAACTAAAGAGACACAGTAACCTAAAGAAATAAAATACATTTTGGGGACAAATGGGGAAACATCCATAGACTTGATATCTGATACTAAAACCGTTAGCATTACTGAATCCTTAGGTGTGATAATGATATAACGTTTATGAAGAAAAATGTCCTCATACTTTAGAAATACAGTTGACCATCAGGTTGCTGACCCCCATGATGTCAAAAATCTGTGTATAACTCTGACTCCCCAAAAACCTTACTCCTAATAACCTAGTGCTGACCAGAAGTCTTACTGCTAACAGTCAGTTAATGCATACTTTGTATGTTATACAATGTACTCTTAGAATTAAGTAAACTAGAGAAAAGAGATTATTAAAAAAATCACAAGTGGGGCGCCTGGTGGCTCAGTCGGTTAAGCTTCTGCCTTCGGCTCAGGTCATGATCCCAGAGTCCTGGGATCGAGCCCCACATCGGGCTCACTGCTCAGCAGGGAGCCTGCTTCTCTCTCTGACTCTGCCTGCCACTCTGCCTGCTTGTGTGCTCGCTCTCTCTCTCTCTCTGACAAATAAATAAATAATAAAATCTTTTTTAAAAATAAAAATAAATAAAAGAATTACAAGAGGGGTGCCAGGGTGGCTCAGCCATTAGGCAGCTGCCTTTGGCTCAGATCATGATCCCAGTCCTGTGATGAAGCCCTGCATCAGGCTCCCCGCTCAGGGGGAAAGCCTGCTTCTCCCTCTCCCACTCCCCCACTATGTGTCTCTCTCTGTCAAATAAATAAATAAAATCTTTAAAAAAAAAAAAAAGAATCACAAGAGGGACAGCTGGCTGGCTCAGTCAAGTAGAGCATGCCAGTCTCGATCACAAGCTCTATGCTGAGTGTAGAGATTACTTAAATAAATAAATCTTTAAAAAAAAAGAAGAAGGGGGCGCCTAGGTGGCTCAGTGGGTTAAAGCCTCTGCCTTCGGCTCAGGTCATCATCATCAAGCTCTCTGCTCAGCGGGGAGCCTGCTTCCCCATTTCTCCCTTCCTCTCTCTCTGCCTACTTGTGATCTCTGTCTGTCAAATAAATAAATAAAATATAAAAAAAAAAAAAAGAAGAAGAAGAAGAAGAAAGAAGAAAGAAGAAAAAGAAAAAAAAAGAAGGAAGAAGAAGGGACAGAGAATACGTTTACTCTACTGTAAACACTCCATGTATAAATGGACCTGCATAATTCAAACCCATATGAATGAAGTACCATCCAACATGTCTGCCACTAACTTTCAACTGGCTCTGGGAAAAAAAAAAAAAACAACTTCTATTGAGAGAAAGTAAATTAGGGCAAATGCTAACAACTGAATGTTGACTATACCAGTCTTTCAACTTTCCTATACGCATAAACATTTCTATGAAATAAATAAAACTAATGGTTTTCTTTAACTTAAAAAAAGTGATTTGAAACCCAAACTAATCCAGGGGCACCTGGGTGGTTAGGTCAGTTAAGCATCCAACTCTTGGTTTCAGCTCAGGAAATGATCTCAGGGTGTGAGATCAACTCCAAGGTGGACTCTGGGTGTGGAGCCTGCTTGAGATTCTCTCTCCCTCTACCCCTCTTCCCCCACCCCTGCCCACCATCTCACTCGCACATGCACTCTCTCTCTCAAAAAAAAAAAAAAAAAAACCCAGAAAATAACAAGTGTTGGTGAAGATGTGGAGAAACACATTGCTAGTGGCACATAAAATGATGCTACTACTATGGAAATAGAATCAGTATGGTGATTCCTCAACAAATTAAAAACAGAATTACCACAGGACCCAGCAATTCCACTTCTGGGTTAATTCCCAAAAGAACTAAAAGCAGGGACTCAAACAAATACTTGTATATCCATGTTCATAGCAGCATTATTCACATTGGCGGAAAGGTGGAAGCAACCCAAGTATCTATTAACAGATGAATGGAGGGGCGCCTGGGTGGCTCAGTCCATTAGGCTCCTGCCTTCCGCTCAGGCCATGATCCCAGGGTCCTGGGATTGAGCCCAGGGTGGGATTCCCTGCTCAGCAGGGAGACTGCTCTCCCTGTCCCCTGCTCATGCCCTCTCTCTCAAATAAATAAATAAAATCTTAAAAAAAAAAAAAAATAAAAGATGAATGGATTTAAAATGTGCCGTTTACATAAAATGGCTTATTATTTAGCCTCAGAAAGCAAGGAAATGCTGACATATGCTATAATATAGGTGAACCTTGAAGACATTATGCTAAGTGAAAAAGAGGCAGACACAAAAGGACAACGTCTGACTGTACGTACAGGAGGGACCTAGAATACCCAAATTCATTGCGAGATAAAGTAGAATGCTGGTTGCCAGGGGCTTGAGGGAGGGGGAAATGGAGAGGTGCTGTTTAATGGGTACAGAGTTTCAGTTTGGGGCAATGAAAGAGTTTTGGAGACGGATGGTGGGGACAGTCCCACAATAATGTGAATGTACCTCCGGCCACTGACCTGTATGGCTAACATGGTAATTTTACGCCTGTTTAGCCAAAATTTCTACAGAAAACACACACACAAGTCTTGATACCCTCCTTATAAGCACTGAGGCCCATATCCTAATCCAGATGCAAACCTAAGGACTCCTTACTGCCCATTTCCCAGTATGCCCCACCACTGAGGAACTGAGAGCTCAGAGCCAGATCCAAAGGTGGAAAATTAGTCCCACTACATAAATTCAGAAAAGCCAAAACATGGGTGCAAGTCTAGAGCAGTTGGCTAGAGGCAGGCTAGGGAGGAGAAGGCAAAGGCAGAAAGCAGAGACTCTCTCAGGACAGAGGAGCTGATGAGACTAGTAAGGACAGCACAGTTGGTGAGAACTGGGAATAATGGAGAGGACAGATCAGAGAAGAGAATTTTCTGGGATAAGGGAAGGGAAGTGGAGGAAAAGGTAAAAGAGAATTCTAAGAAGGGGATTCATTGAAGAAGGGATTCTGCCCAAGTGTCAGCAGAAAAATAACTTCTTTCCATTGAGGCAGTCATTTGTATCCAAAGAAACCAAGAAAAGTGATAATATCAAGCCTATGATAAGTCAGGAGGAAAAATATTTTCCTATGAAAGACTACAACTGGGGCGCCTGGGTGGCTCAGTGGTTAAAGCTTCTGCCTTCGGCTCAGGTCATGATCTCAGGGCCCTGGGACAGAGCCCCACATCGGGTCTGCTTCCCCCCCTCTCTCTCTCTGCCTGCCACTCTGCCTACTTGTGATCTCTCTCTGTGTGTCTAATAAATAAGTAAAATATTTAAAAAAAAAAAAAAAGAGTATACAGGCTTAAAAACAGATCTGCCTAAATTTCAATTCTGGCATTGCAACCAGAGACAATCTACATAAAAATTTGCCTTGATCTCCAAATCTGTAAAATAGGAATAATAACAATCTCCACCTCCCAGGACTCTTGCAAGAATTAAAATAAATTGAATTATAAAAGTACTCAGAACAGGGACGCCTGGGTGGCTCAGTGGGTTAAAGCCTCCGCCTTTGGCTCAGGTCATGATCCCAGAGTCCTGAGATCAAGCCCCACATTGGGCTCTCTGCTTGGCAGGGAGCCTGCTTCCTCCTCGCTCTCTGCCTGCCTCTCTGCCTACTTGTGATCTCTGTCTGTCAAATAAATAAATAAAATCTTTTTTTTAAAAAACTGACATCTTTAAAAAAAAAAAAAAAAAGTACTCAGAACAGTGCCTGGCCCACTATAATAAAAGCATTAGCTCACAGGACGCCAGGATGGCTCAGACGCTGAGTATCTGCCTATGACTCAGGTCATGATACCAGACTCCTGGGTTCGAGCCCGGAATAGGGCTCCCTGCTCAGCGGGGAGCCTGCTTCTCCCTCTCCCACTCCCTGCTTATGCTCTCTCTCTCACTGTGTCTCTCTCTGTCAAATAAATAAATAAAATCTTTGGGGGGAAAAAAAAGCATTAGCTCACAAATCTAGAATATGAGCTCCATGGGAGCTGGGATTTTGTCTATTTTGTTCACTGCTGAAGCCCCAGGTTCCTGACATAAGTATGTGCTGAAAAATAAAAATTTGTTGAATGAGATATTTTATGCCAGCAACACAGAATCCCAAAGTAAAACAGCACTACCTTTTTGTTATTACTGACAACTAAAACCTGCATCAGTTTAGCTTCAAAGTTTAGAGTTCATAGAGCATTGGGTTTTTTTTAACACCTATCTTAGCTCAGGTGATTCTGCAAAGCTGGTATCATTTATCTCCATATCACAGACAAACCAAGAGTCAAAAGACTTAAGTGATTTGCCCAAAACACAAAATCTGAGGCAGAACATAATTCTGGAAGTTAATCCTACTTCTTTTCCCTCTAGACCATACCCACGTAGCTCAAAACATACCCTACGAAACTGTTCAAATTCTCCCTACCTGCAAATGCACCAAGTTCAAGGTTACCAACACACTTCATCTTCCCATTTACTTTAAAGTAACTGATAGGGGGGTGCCTGGGTGGCTCAGTGGGTTAGAGCCTCTGCCTTCAGCTCGGGTCATGATCCCAGGATCTTGGGATGGAGCTCTGCATCCGGCTCTCTGCTCAGCAGGAAGCCTGCTTCCCCCTCTCTCTCTGCCTGCCTCTGCCTACTTGTGATCTTTCTCGTCAAATAAATAAGTAAAATTATTTAAAAAAATAAAAAATAAAGTAACTGATGGGGAGGGAAGAAACAGATGACATAACACAAACAACTGTTCGAGTCGGGCAATGGGTACCGTGGGACTGATTATACTCTTTTTCCACTTCATGTGGAACCTTTGAAAGGTTCCATAATAAAAAATTTTAACTAAGGGGCGCCTGGGTGGCTCAGTCAGTTAAATGTCTGTCTTTGGCTCAGGTCATGATCCCTGTGCCCCACGTGGGGCTCTGCGCTTGGCCAGGAGTCTGCCTCCCCGACTCCCTCTGCTCCTCCCCCTCCCTTGTGCTCTCTCTCAGACACATAAAATCTTTTTTAAAAAATTTTTCGAAAAGAAATTTTCCAAAAGATAAAGTCCTCATTCTGCAACATAAACTCTGCCACTTCCAGCTTCTACTGAGCACATCCCAGTGTGAGGAAAACACGCCACGTGAGAATCTTCAGCACTTTGCAGTGAGAGGCAGGGACGAGAACACCGGACTGGGAATCAGGAAGCTTCCTTCGTGCTTGGCTTTACTAAGCAGGAGACCTCACTGGTTCCTCTAGTACCTCTGGGCCCCAAACTTCCTCCTCTGTTCCTTCTAAGATTAAAATTCTGATTTCAGCTTTCTCCTTACTCCCTGAACTCAACAAACAATACCAAATTCATCTTTCCTCTATTCCAAACCCCGAAGACCTGTTCTTCCTCCTGACTTCCCTATTCCTGATGCCTAATTCTGCCAGCCGCCTGAGCATGCACACCTCAACATCATCTCTGACTTGAGACATGGAACTGACTGTTCCCTTCCCCTCCTATCTAATCAGTTACCACGTCTCTCTGCTCAGCCTCCAAAATATCTCCTTAATCCACTAACTCCTCTTCATTCCCAATGCCACAGATTCAATTCAATCCCTCATAACCCCTTACTTGGACTACTACCATGAATACAACTGAAGTCCCTCTCTTGGGCGCCTGGATGGCTCGGTCAGTTAAGCGTCTGCCTTTGCCTTGGGTCATGATCCCGAGTCCCAGGAGTCCCAGGAGTCCCAGGATTGGGCCCCACATCAGGCTCCCCACTCAGGTGTTAAGTCTACTTCTCCCTCTGACCCTCCCCTCTCTCATGCTCTCTCGCACGCTCTGTCTGTCTCTCTCTCTCTCTCTCAAATAAGTAAAATCTTTAAAAAACAAACAAACAAAACCCTCTCTATCTCTCCTCACTGCCAATCCATCCTACTCATCAGTCTGGCACTTAAGACCCTCCAAAACTCAGTCCCAACCTCTTAGCCGTCTCAACATCCACTATGTTCCCTTATGCATCCCACGGTCCAAGTGGTTTGGACATGCAGTTTCCTGAGGTCAACCTCATTTCCAACACCAGTCCCCCACCTCTGCTCAAGCTCTCTTTCTCTCCAGAATGCCCTCTTCTTCCCTCTGCTTCTCATCTTCAAGGTGATGCCATTTAAATACCACTTCTTCAGCTGAAGTGTTTCTTTATTTCCCCAAGGGGGCAGTATAACACCCTCTCCTTAACCACTAAGCACTGGGGCTGAACCTCTTTTATAGCACCTATTAGTCCTTTCATTTTCTGGTGCCTTTAATCTCCCTACTAGATAATTCGTTCCTTGTCAGTAGGAAATACGTCTTACTCATCTTTGTATTCCTCAGAACAGAGCTTCTCAAAGACTGTGCAAAGGCACAGTGGCAAGTTAAAGATGTTCCAGGCTATAATCAACCCTCCAAGCAGTCACAAAGGGCCTTCAGCAGCGAGAGCAGAGTCCCCACCAGTCAAGTCGCAAGCATTCTCCAGTCTAACCCTCTCCCAACTGAGCTATCTCGGCCAGCCCTCAAGCATTCTCAAGTAGGTTCCTCCTTCAACCAGGTACACACTGCAATGATAACTTGGACACACTCAGAGGACGCAACACAGCACGCTGTACACAGTGGATGCCCAATAAACAGTTGCTGAACTGAAGTGAGAATAACCCATGTGTTCCCTTTCAACCACTACCTCCAAGATCACTTACCATCTAGACCTCTTTGAACGTTTCCACTGAATGTGTTCTGGTTATCTTTTTAATAACCACTGGTTTATTAGCTGGGTACACTTGCCTTACCATCCAAAGCTCACATCAACACCGTAGTGCATAAAATAACAGAGGATATGCACAAACAATGCACCACAAAGAGACTCAAAGTAAAATTCAACATTACAGAACAAAGAAATGCAATGCCACTTTACACTACTAAATGAGCAAAAACTTTTTATGAAAAACTGTATTTCTCTGTCCAGCTCTGGCAAAACAGGTATATCCCTTTATCTGTTAGAAGTAAAAACTGGTACAACGTTCTTGAAAAGCTGTATGGCAACATATACAAAAAGCCATAAAAACATTCATCCCATTTAACACAATACACTCAGAAATGTACCCTAGAAATATAATTAGTGAAAAAAATAAAACCAGTAGTATGTACAATAATGTAAAGTATTAAGTGAAAACCAGGGAGCAACATAAATACCTAACACTGAAAGAATTAGGTAAATTGTGGGAGCATGACTTCATGAAATATTTTGCAGCCTTTCCTACAAGAGCACCTGGGTGGCTCATTCGATTAAGCATCTGACTCTTGATTTTGGCTCGTGACTCCGGGCTGTGAGATCGAGCCCCAGATCAGGCTTCACATGAATGGGAGTCTGCTCCTCTCCCTCCTCCTCTGCCCTTCCCCGTGCCTACATGTGTGCACACACTGTCTCTCAAACAAATAAATCATATAGCATAAGCATATAGGGGCACCTGGGTGGCTCAGTGGGTTAAGCCTCTGCCTTCGGCTCAGGTCATGATCTTGGGGTTCTGGGATCGAGCCCCGCATCGGGCTCTCTGCTCAGCACGGAGCCTGCTTCCTCCTCTCTCTCTGCCTGCCTGTCTGCCTAGTTGTGATCTCTGTCAAATAAATAAATAAAATCTTAAAAAAAAAAAAAAAGTAAGCATATAAATTTAAATTGTGGCACCTATAACATGGAAACGTTCCATGATCTAGTAAGTAGAAAAAATTCAAATTACATGTACCATAATTAACATGAGTAAAAAATACACATATGTGTATATACATACCTATATATGCTTACATATAAAACTATGTATCTTAATGGAAAACAAAACAAAAAATCAACCATTTTAGGGTAATAATCTAAATATCTTAACAATTTATTTAATAGGCATTCTTCTGAAATTTTTTTTAAAGATTTATTTATTTATTTATTTGACAGAGAATGAGAGTGAGCATGGGAGGGGGGAAGGTCAGAGGGAGAGAAGCAGACCCCTTGCTGAGCAGGGGTGTCCCGATGCAGGAAGGACTCGATCCCCAGACTCCAGGATCATGACCTGAGCTGAAGGCAGTCGCTCAACCAACTGAGTCACCCAGGTGCCCTATTCTCCTGAACTTTTGAAAAAGAAAGTTCTGCTATATTGAGGAAACAGAGGGGTTCCATGATACAAGCTTGGCAGAGCCTCAAGAAGAGGTTCACCCCTCCCTTTTACAGTTCATTTTGGCCTTAACTGAGAACTCTCATGCATTCCTTATCACAATGACCTCTTTATGACACCCTCAGACCCCCACTTTCCAAGGCCAGCAAACCACCTCAACTGTTTTCAACTCCCAAATCATGCAAAACAATAACATAAACTCTAAAACAAAGAATGCCTACAACTGTGTGTTACTTTAGCAATCAGCAAATAGCCAAGCCCAAATTCAATTATAAACCCTGAAAGTATATAGTACTGTCACATTAAGGTTTCCAGGATTCTCAAAGCCAACTTGCTGAGTAGTGGACTATACCAGAATTAAAAAGCAGTATGGAATCACAGACAAATCAAGGAACTAAGGGCCAGGAGACCAAGGTACAGTTAAAAAGAAAAAAGAAAAGTTACTTTAACTACAAAGAAGTTGGGTAAAAAGCAGCTGGCCGTGTCTCAGGAGTCTCATGCAGCCAGAGTCCGTAAGCCAGGACAGCAAGTCATTTTATTAAATATTAAAACATATCAAAACATAATTTTTAGCACTGATGTCCCACAAGGATGCCATTAAAGCAGTCTTCTCATTGTTTTTTCTGTATTATCACCATTGTCTAAGTTTAATAATGAAAGACCAAGATACAATAATGGACCAAAAAACTTAGTTACTGTGAATCAGAAATAATAGAGACTAAATTGCTTTTCTTAGAAGGGCATTTCAGCAAAAGATAAATAATTTGAAAGACTAATAAATAGAACCATTAGGAAAAAAGTTTAACCTTGTGTTTCTATCTCTGTGTTCTCAGTATCTAGACTCAGTATCAAAAATGCAGATATATATGATCATTCATGACAATACACACGCAGCAGATACCAGGGTAAACAAACTATTCATACTTAACCAAGTTCATCAGAGCACAGGGTGATTACCACTCAGAATGTTGACACAAAAACTGAAGGGCCTCTCAAGATCCAATCATATGCAGATCGGATGAGCCCCTATGTGGTTACTCATTCAGAACAAGAGTGGAAGATTAACCCACCCTCACTTCTCTCCAAACAAACTCCCACAAAGCGGCAAACAGTCTCTTCTGTTCAGCGTCATCCCGTCTGTTCCAGGAGTGGCCAATTCCATCCATCGGGACCAGCATCCTCAGGTTTCCTCCATCTCACTACTGCTCAGCATCACCGGCACCCCCCCCCCACCTTATTCTTTCTGGACGGAATCACCCTCTAGATTAAGCCTCTCTTGTTGCCTTCTCAGGCATTACCAAGGTCTTGTTTTCTAAATAAAGCTCTCCTAAACCTTACTCACCTGCAGTTCACTGCACTGGGGATCACCCAAATAGCCCATCAGAGCTCTTTATAATTTCTGAAAGAGAGAAAAGGAAGCTTTTAAATACATAGTAGAAAACACCTTTGCTGATGTATCAGTTCTGAAGCACTTGTATCCAGTATTCACGGCATATGGTCTTTTGGTCCATAGTATTTCAGTAAAATGTAGCATAGCCAGTCGGACCAAAAGTCCTGAGATAAGAGACCAGAGATAGAAGTTTGGTTTATTGTTGCTATTACTTAGCTGTGTGACCTTGGGCAAGTCATTTGACTTCTGCAGGCCTAAATTTCCTCATGTGGAAAATAAAACAGACCAGACAGAAGTAGCAGAATACATTACAATGGAAAGAGCACAGGCTCTCCAAGACAAAACACTAGCACCACAACTTACCAGTCTTATGACATTTGTTAGCTAGCTCACATTTGGCCTAAATTTCCTCCTCTGCAAAACGGAAATAACAACTCTCTTAGGGTTGTTATGAGAATTAAAGGAGAGATAATGAGTTATAAAAAGCCTATAGTAAACATACTGTGCAGTTTATCATAAAATTCTACAGACAGTAATTACCACCGTTACCCCAGCCCTAACATTATACGAATTCAATTCTCAAATATTTATTTCCTTAAAATATCAACAATCAAACCTGTACCAATCTGACAATGGAATTAACTGTTTCACTAACAATTCAATTACAGTTATCTTTTTTTTTTAAAGATTTTATTTATTTATTTGACAGACAGAGATCACAAATAGGGAGAGAGGAAGGCAGAGAGAGAGGAGCAAGCAGGCTCCCCGCTGAGCAGAGAGACCGATGCGGGGCTCAATCCCAAGACCCTGAGATCATGACCTGAGCCGAAGGCAGAGGCTTTAACCACTGAGCCACCCAGGCGCCCCTTAATTACAGTTATCTTAAACTGATGGTAGTTTAAGATTATCAGTATTACTAAAAAAAAAAAAAAAAAAAGATTATCAGTATTACTTAACATCGTAGGAAATAGGAGCAGAATGGACCCTGCGTAACATTTGAACTAGTTCATTGCCCAGGCCTTCCTTGACTTCTCCCTCTGCTTTCACTAATACTAGTGTACACCACAACAGAGAGACCCTCCAGAAGCCAAATGACACCAACTGTTTTCTAATGGTCAGCTCAGAGGAGCACAACTAAAGATGGGGAAAGAAGAACAAAGTCTTATTTTTTTAATCTTTTTTTACTGGACACCTGGGTGGCTCAGTCGGTTAAGCACTGCCTTCAGCTCAGGTCAGGATCCCAGGATCCAGTCCCGCACGGGGTTCTCTGCTCAAGAGGGAGTCCGTTCTCTCTCTCCTTCTGCCTGCCGCTCCTCCTCCTCATGCTCTTTTTCCTCCCCTCTCTCACTCTCTCTCAAATAAATAAATAAAATCTTTAAAAATATTAAATAAATCTTTTTAACTTTATGTACTTAAGTATTGTTCAATTTTGTTTACCATAGCATACATCAGTTTTTGTATTAAAAACAACTGTTTAGAGGTGCCTGGATGGCTCAGTGGGTTAAGCCTCTTGCCTTCAGCTTAGGTCATGATTTCAGGGTTCTGGGATCGAGTCCCACATCGAGCTCTCTGCTCAGCAGGGAGCCTGCTTTTCCCTCTCTCTCTGACTGCCTCTGCCTACCTGCAATCTCTCTCTGTCAAATAAATAAAATCTTACACACACACACACACACACACACACACACACACACACAAAAAAAAAACTGTTTAAGGGGCTCCTGGGTGGCTCAGTCGGTTGAGTGTCTATCTTCAGCTCAGGTCAGGTCAGGATCTTGGAATCCTGAGATCAAGCCCTGCATTGGGCTCCCTGCTCAGCGGGGAGTTGGCTTCCCCTTCTGTCTCTCCCTCTCTCACTCTCTCTCAAATAAGTAATTAAAATCTTTAAAAATAAAAATATTGTTTAAAACTATATTAATTATACATATTGCCTAGTGACAGGAAGCTCGCCTTACAGGAATATTTTTACCACAAGGAGAATTTCCACAGAAGAAAGGAAAAAGGCAAATTCAGATGTGCTGAGAACACCTAAAATATGGCACAGAAATAACAAAAAATCACAAACATTCACACTTCAGAATGGTTCAGTCAAAAAATATGCCATGCATTCTCTGAAGATCTAATGATGAATCAGGGGGTTTCTGGCTCAAAAGCAAGATGAATATACAAACTCTGGTTTTACCAGACAACTTCCTGCTCTTAGAGAAAATGACCCAGTATAATTTAGACAAGGAAACAAGTTGGTATGACTATCTGGCAGTATGTTGAAAAACTTTCAATTTGTTTTAGACAATTGATAGCTTTTAAAAATTATATTATACATACTTATATATTTAATATATATAATAGTATTCATGTTACATCTACAGTATTATTTTTAAAAGAGGAATATTAACTCTGTTGAATTCAGGATTACTCAAAAGTATTATCTCAGCCACTCCTGAAGTGGTTCACTATATTTTACGTTGCTTCTAGCCAATGCTACATAAATCCTGACTACACCCATCAATTTAAATGAACTGTAAGCTGGTGTGGCCACATTCTCCACACATAACATAGTTCTTTCCCAGAAAACATCTCAAATTATTACTTAGAAGTCAAATTATATTTGAATGTACACTTATCTAAGTTTATGAAAATAACCATAACAATTTGCTTATAATTTTTTTTTAAAGATTTATTTATTTGACAGAGAGAAATCACAAGTAGACAGAGAGGCAGCCAGAGAGAGAGAGAGGGAAGCAAGCTCCCTGCTGAGCAGAGAGCCCGATGCGGGACTCGATCCCAGGACCCTGAGATCATGACCTGAGCCGAAGGCAGCGGCTTAACAATTTGCTTATAATTTTTAAGTAGTTCCTCACCCTATCTTGTTTATCAACAAGTTGATATACTTGACCCAAAATCCTCTATGCATCTGAAGTAATAGGCAAAGAACCATACTTCTTGTGCTGAGCCAGTATCTGAATCTTAAATGCAGTCTGACAATTATAAACTAACTTTTATTGAATATTAATATCAAGACTACCTCATAAACAGGCAATAAAAATGCATGTATAAGACCTGGTCTACTGGGGCACCTGGGTAGCTGAGTTGGTTAAGCCTGTACCTTCTGCTCAGGTCATAATCCCAGGGTCTTGGGATGGAGCCTCGCATTATTAGGCTCCCTGCTCAATGGGAGCGTGCTTTTCCCTCTCCCTCTGTTGCTCCCCGTTTGTGCTCTCTTGCTCTTTATATCAAATAAATAAATAAAATCTTTAAAAAAAAAAAGATCTGGTCTACTTATGTGTAGATCCCTCTGCAATATTCTTAGCCTTTCATGAATATGCTATGTATTTTTAAACTACACAAGGCCCTCTGCAAGTAGCAATGATCTCTCCTGTTGTTTCGGCATCACTCCCCTCCTCAATAAAAACTGGACAGTCCATAAATATACACTGACTTTCCAATGTGGACTGAGTAATTTTGATGTTAGAAAATGAAAAATCTTCCTGACAGTGGCAAAAGTCAAAGTTTGCCACCAGACAGAGAGGTACTTAATGATGCCCCAAAACTACAGCCTTACCTAAAAATAGTGTCCTAGCTTCTCAGCCAAAAGGATAGACTAAAAAAGCTGTGTCTTTATTCGGCTACAAGACACTGTCTTCAACCTAGCCCTAACCTTTAATAATATGGTATTTCCTATTTTAGAATACTTTTGTACAAACTTGTTTGATAACCAACCACTAACTTCATTTTCAAGTGACTACTAATACTTCACATGGTCTACATGCATAAAAATTGTGGAAAATATCTTGACATAATTCAACCCAAATTAACACTAGTCACAAGAGATTACCAATTTCTAAATATTCAATTTTTTTAAGTTTTTATTTATCTTTTTTAGTATTCTCTACACCCAACATGGAGCTCAAACTCACAACCCAGAGATCAAGAATCTCATGCTCTTCCAACTGAGCCAGGCAGATGCCTCTAATTATTTCATTTTTGGACTACAAATAAACATCTCCATAGGCTAAGAAGCAGATCACTGGTTCCTTTCCACAAAGTAATCTGTAAATTTAAGCAAATAAATAAATAAATAAAAAGGAAAGGTTCTGATTGGAAGGTCTAAGGCATTGAATATGCCACTGAAATAAATAAATTTTAAGATCCACATCTGCTCTGCCAAAAATAAAAATAAAAATATATAATACACACAAGCACTGAGTTTCAAACACAAGCAAATGTGGCATATGCACTTACAAAAGGATCTTGATTTACGTCCACCTTCCTCTCCCAAGTTTTGTTTTTTGTTTTTTGTTTTTGGGAAGGCAAATGTCAATAGAATGCCTCAATCTGGAAAAAAATAAAGCACAGCTTATTCTTCTTAATCAGATGTTCCAATAGATAGGAAAATTTTGTGAGAGGATTTCAAAATCCAAAGGTTACCCATACCTGTTTGGAAAAAAACACACACACACACCTGCAGCGGGCCTAATAACTTTACATTTTCTCAATAAATCATAATATTTTTAAAGCTGAGAAAACTGCTTGTGAAAAATGTAAAATTAACAAACCTCTCCTCCTCCCTGTTATAGAATACTAACTGTACACTAACACTTTATCAATAATGTCCTTCAAATCCAAAGCATTAGAAGTTAGATTAAAGCAGCACTTTAAATTCCCACACCACATGAACAGAAAATAATGACAAACCCATCTTATCCCTAATAAATTAAACAAAATTCAACACTATCATTCTTATTTCAAAATAACTATGGGAAAGACAAATACTATTCCACTTTTTCAGAAAAGAAAAGGAATGACTGATGCCTATAATCAATCTTTCCAATGGAACGGGTGTTCTTAACAAGAGTCCCAGTAACTCGGACATAGAAAACCCACATAAACAATCACTAACACTCAATGTTGAGTATGTGATGGACACCAATACACATATGAAATTAAGACATCCAATTAAAGTTACACAAGGAAATTTACATATAATTACCGGTGGTGAAGATACTGATCAGGGATAGCTGCAAATAACATTTGGCTCTGGATGAGCTCCACTATGGTTGAGAACCACTGCAATAACCTAAAAGTTTTGTACGCTGGACACATTTTTCCTTTCTAAAGCTAGCCCTACCTACAGACCCATTTGACTGATTGAGATACTTGGAAAATAAAGAAGGTCCCATTAAATTACTTAGTCCCAGCCTGACCCTTATGCACTGATTAAAATAAAGGAAAAAGGGAAATCATTCTTAACTGCAGTCTCACCTTACACATCTCACCAGCACTGTAGTTCTTTAGTGATCAATTACTTCATCCAATTCCTGAGGCAAACAGAAAAGTAAAATGTGTCTGTACAACACCAATAACAATCAGTAGCAAATACTACATCAGTCCCAAGTGAGAGGGCTTCTAAATTTCAAATGGAAAAAGTTACCAAAATGGTACAGTATGCAGTTCTGTAAATGAACTGTTCTGCTTTCGAATAAAAACATTTCCTTTCTGTGTGATGGAAGAACAGACTAAGCTCTTAAGATCCAAAACATTAAAAAAGCTTTCTCTTTCAGCACTGACTGATCTTACTTTCAAAAAAGAAGACCAAAAAAAAAAAAAAGAAAGAAAGAAAGAAAAGGAAAAAAAA
>NC_081572.1:13117815-13166714 GCF_022355385.1 Mustela nigripes
AAAAAAAAAAAAAAAAAAAAAAGAAATGAAGGACAAGAAACCTCATTAATTTAAGTTTTAGAGAGGGCAAAATTAAGAACAAACTAGCCAGGACAACTCCTCCCCGGCTCAACCCTACACCCCCACCCACACCCGGCATCCACTGTCCCTAGAGTTATACACATTTTATTAACGATTTGCCTGAAAAGTCTAAGCTGCGAGAGAGAAGCAATAACAATTTTGAGTTTCAAACAGAACCTGAGGATCTGAATCCAAGAACCTTAAGACCCGGGCTTCCAGCCCTGTCTGAAGGATCCTCAGAGAAGAAGAGGGTGCAGAAAGCTCAAATAATCTGGGGGTA
The DNA here is from genome assembly GCF_022355385.1 of Mustela nigripes. Lineage (NCBI taxonomy): Eukaryota > Metazoa > Chordata > Mammalia > Carnivora > Mustelidae > Mustela > Mustela nigripes. The sequence goes on from NC_081572.1 coordinate 13,118,156, forward strand.
GAAGAACCAAAGTTCCCTAAATAAAACTGCAGTCCCCTAGCCCTAGAAAAGGGGAGTCTTAAAAGATCTCCCAGAAAAAGATAGTCTGTTTTTATTTTTGTTGATGCGCTTGTGGGCCAATGAGAATTTCCGAGGAGGGGGCGGAGAAAAGGGGGGAAAAAGTGAAGCTCTGGCAACAGCCCCCGGCGGGGGAGAGAGGGGGCGCACCCCTGACCCACTTTTGCTGACGCCCACCCTCGGCCCCCGCCCCACCGCAGCAAGTCCGAGCCCTGAGGGGGCGATCAAGCGGGGCGTGGGAGGCCCGCACCCTCCCCACCCCCAGCCGCGACCCGGAGAAGGGGAGCGTGCAGGGCGGCTCGACCCCCCCCCCCAACCCCGCTCCGGAGTGCCCGCGGCTGGAGAAACCTCCCGCAGGCCCGCGGCCGGGGTCTGCAAAGCCCCCTCCACCGCCTGGGCCCCGGGCGCCGCGGCCCCCAGCGGAGGGGAAGGGGACCGAGGAGGGGAAGAAGCTGTAAACAGCCCCAGCGTCCGGGCCTCGCCTCGAAGAGCCCCGCTTCCCAGGCCCCGCCGCGGGCCGCCTGGGTCCCCAGCCCGTCCGAGGGCCGCCCCTCCCGGGGCCCCGGGGACCGGAGTGGAGTCAGGTCTCCTCCCCGGAGGGCTCCGGCAGCTCGCGGAGCGGTCCCAGCAGCGGAGAAGGGGGAAGTCAGGACTTACCTGTCATTACTTTCTACGCCATCTTGGATCCACTTGTCAACGTCCCCACAAAGCATTATGGGTAAGAAAGAGCCTTTAAAGTGACTCCCCCCCTCGGCCCCCGACTCCCGCCTCCCGCCGCCGGCGCCGCCCCTCCGGCCGCACCTCCCGCCCGGAAAGTTGCCCCGGCTGGCTGGCGGGCCCGGGCGCCTGCAGCCCGGCCCCCTCCCCTCCTCCTCGCTGTTTGCATTTAAAATTCATCCCCATTTTTTAAAATGTGGCTTTGGGTTTTCCTCTTGGCTCCTGCCCCTGGGTTCCCTTCCCCCCACCCCTCGCCTCCACGCCTGTTCCCTTTGCCCCGCCGCCCTCCTGCCCTGGCAGACACCCCACGTCTGCATTTAATCAGCCCGAGGTTTCCCTGCTGCTGGCAGCAGAGAGCTGCTCATTGATTTATTTATGCGCATTTATGCGTCTGTTATTGCTCTAGATCCTCAGTGCCCGGCGGCGGGCTTCTGCGGCCGGCTCCCTGCCCCGGGGCAGGCGGGGGTCGCCTGCAGGGCCCGGGAGCCAGGCAGCACCGCAGACCCGTCGGCGCTCGGACTCCCGCATCCGCGGGCGGAGAAGTGCCTCTACCCTGGCAAAGCGTTCCGGGGCCGTCGGGCTCCAGGACCTGGGCGGACACTGTCCCCGAGTCAACCGGCGTCAACGCGCGTTTGGGGGTTGGGGAAAGAAGTAACAAGCTAAATGCAACTTTTACCCATTTGATCGCCCTCCTGCTGGCTCCTCCCCTCCGCCGGTAACGGGATCCGCGACCCTCTAGGTGGAGACCCCTCCCCTAGGAATGTGGCTTTGGGCACTACCGAGCCCACCGGTTCGCATTCCAGGCAGAATGTGGATTGTAACTTCCCGGGGCAGGTAGTTCAGGGGCTCAGGCTGCTGCATCCGACCCGGACGGGTAAGGCGCGCCGGGGCCCTGGGAGAGTGCGAGAGGGCAGAGGGTGCGGGGCTGGGAGGAGGGTGCGCCCACCTAGGTCCACCTGCCGGATCCCGGCGGGGAGGCGAACCTTAGGGGCTGGGCAAGGGGAGGATTATCCGCGCCACTCCCGCCTGGGAGTTGTCGGGGGACGCCCGGAGTCGCCTGTCTGCCACGGGGTACCCTGTAAGTAGGGGGCGCAGAGACGCGGAGCTAGCAAGCCCGCAGTCCACGCATGCCGCCCGGCGCTCTGCTCCCTCCCGCGGGCCCTTTGCAAAGCGCAGAGCTCTCCCTGATACCCACCGCGGGCTTTTCGGTTGCACCGGGCGAGCACAGCACTCGCCCGCACCCTCAGCAGTGGTCCCATGACCCCTAGAGCCGCTTGGTCAGTCCCCCAACTCCCTCCCTTCCCAAGGACTCTGGTACTCCCGCTTTGCAGACTGGGAGTCTGCTCTGGTTGCTTCCCCCCCCCCCCCCCCTCCAAGCAAGCTTTTACAAGGAGGTGTCCAAGGGAAAATCCTCTAGGACATCACTGCTTGCGAAACTCTGTTCACTACTAAATGTTGTTTAAGGGTTCTGAAATTACAAGAATGCATGGGCATTAAAGCACCCCTCTTCGGGGGCCTAGGTCTATCCTTAAGGTTCTGCTCCCCTCCAGACCCTATGACAACTTGTCCCTCTGCACTGCCTTTCCTTCCAGGAACCTGGGGTTGCTGACCAGAGCCCTGCCCCCCGGGAGCACAAAAAAAAAAAAAAAAAAAATCCACCAGGCAATTGTCCCTGCGGACTGAAGGAGTAAAGTGAGGTGTAGACTCATTAAGGGATTGGCCCGGGGTTAGCTGTGAGGGAGGGAACAAGGTAATGAGTCACTCCTAGGCAGCACAGAACTAGGCGTGCTGGGGAGGGACCTCCCTTGAGTCACCCTGCACTTAGGAAACCCGGAGCCTGCAGCCAGGTTCTTAGCTTCCAGCACATGCAGCCACGCAGAACCTGTGCACTAGAGGGAGAGGACTCAGAGGACCCTCTGCTGCTGCCCCCTGAAACATGGGCTGCTCCTCCCATCTAAAGAAGGTTCCAAAGTGTCCTTTTCACAGGGCATCCTAGTTGTTCATTTCCCCGTTCTCCTTGTGCACTGGCGACACCCTTATATACTTATGTAATGGTTGCTCTGTCCTTACAGGGCATTTTAGGTGTGTGGTCTCAGTTGTCTGTAGTTACCCACTGAATGGCGGGCAGGCTCAAGCGACCAAGAACTAGGCCTCCCCAAGGGTTCTTTAGTACATACGTTTTCTTGCCTCGCAGAGGCCTTGACCCAGAGAAGTTCACACTGTGTAACTGCCGGCCCATTCATCTCCTCCAGGGTGCCTTCTGGTCCATCCTTGTCCAAGACACGACCCGTTGCCTGAACTAGGTGCCCTCCTCACTCTTCTCCCTGCTTCTGCTCTGCCCCCTGCAATCCATTCTCCCTCTGACCAACCCCCTGGCGTGTCTGAAATGTTAATGCTTAACCCCATCAGAGGTGGCCCATTCACAGCTGGAAGAAGATCCAAATCCCTCACTGTGGCCTACACACTCCTGTGTAAGGAGAGGGGGAGGTCCGGCCCCCCTCCCTCCCTCGCCATGATCTAGCACGCTGGCCCTGTCTTCCCCTGCAGCACCCCAAACTTCCTTCCAGTGAGAACCTGGTCGCCCTGCATCTCACAAGCATCATCTTTCCAGCTCCCAGCTCAAGGTCACCTCCTCCAAGAGGACTTTCCTGATCCTCTTAACCAAAAGAGGTCACTCACTGTTCTCTTACCCTCATTAGAAATGATCATGTCTGTCTGTTGTGGGTTCCAACCCCATTAGAGTATAAGCTAAGCTGCCCAAGGACACAGGCCTCATCTGGCTTGTCCCCTCAATGTCTAGACAAGGGCCTGACACATATATAAGATGTTGAATGAATGACAACACATTTTTTTAAAGATTTTTTTTTTCTTCTTTAAGTAACCTCTGCCCCCATCATGGGGCTCAAACTCATGACCCCAAGATCCGGAGTCACACCCTACCAACTGAGCCAGTCAGGTACCCCTGAATGAGCAGACATTTATCAGAGCAGGGCAGTGGTGGTGAAAGTGCTGGAGCATGGAATGAGGGGCTGAGGGCCCTGCCTTCCATCTTTTGAGGCCATTCTGACCTCCTAATGGTGCTCCATTGTGATTCTGATCTGATAAACACACTGCCCCACCTTAAGTCCCTAACCACTCCCCCACCCCTTCCTCTGCATCCCTCTTACTGGCCAACCCCTCATTTCAACCCCGAGAGTATCCTTAGAGCTCTCTCCAGCTACACTCCCTTGACCCCCCCCATCTCTCGGTCATAAGGCTTTAAATACCATTTTTACCCTGAAGTAGGACTTTAAACCTACTTCAGATCTCTGCCTCCCCACTTGGATCTCTCAGAAACATCTTACCCGACAAATACGCTCCATCACGGTCTTCCCCAGCTCCATTCTTGGCAAGTCCATCCTAGAAACTGCTCAGGCCGCAGTCCCTCCTGTCTTTCAGACTCCCCCATCAATCCATCTGCAAATCCTGCTTTGCCTTCAAAACGTATCCTGAATCCTGCCTGGTCTCATCATCACCACCTCGCTGCCACTCTGGTCCACGCCACAGTCATCTTCCTTTTCCTACCTTCCAGTGCATTCTCAGGGAAGCTGCCACACCTGGTCCGGATAAAATGCAAATCAAACCTTTTCTCTCCTGTGCACATGACCCTCTGAGTTCCATGCCTCTCATTCAGAAGAAAAGCCAGAGTCCCACACGATCGGCCTCCTCTCCTTTCTTTGACCTAGTCCCACACCTTTCTCACCCTTGCTCTGCCTTTGCCTGGATGGCCTCCTTTTTGAGCGTTCCCTCCTTCCCTGATACATCCACCTGGCTGATTCCCGCACCTCCTTCAAGGCTTTGCTCACCCCAGGGAGTCCTTTTCTCACTGTCCTACTTCAAATTTCAATATTCCTCGAACACACACTCTCTATTTCTTTCCCCGCTTTTCTTCCATGGCATTCATCACCACCTAATGCGATAGGTAATTTGCTTAGTTACTCAGTTTCTTGTCTATTTCTCTCCGTGGGAGGAGTCAGCTTGCTGATCACTGAAGACATAGGTTTCCTGCTGAGAACCACATTTCCCAGCCATGCCCTTGAAGTTGACTGTGGCCTTGTGACTCCATCTTGCAGATGAACTCCGAGCAAAAGGATGACTGTGGAAACCGGCAAGATCAAAAATACATGCATCATGGGGCACCTGGGTGGCTCGGTCAGTTAAGCATCTGACACTTGGTTTCAGCTCCGGTCATGATCTCAGGATCTTGGGATCAAGCCCCGCATCAGGCTCTCTGCTCAGTGGGGAGCCTACTTCTCTCTCTCTACCTACCACTCTGCCTACTTGTGCCTGCGTGCTGTCTTTCTCTCTCGATCAAATAAATAAATAAAATATTTAGGGGCACCTGGGTGTCTCAGTCATTCAGCATCCGCCTTCAGCTCAGGTCATGATCCCAGTGTCTTGGGATAGAGCCCCATATCCGGTTTCTGGGAGCCTGCTCCCTCTCCAGTTCCCCCATGCTTGTGTTCCCTCTCTCACTATCTCTGTCATAAATAAAATATTTTAAAATAAATAAATACATACATACACATACATAAACTATTTTTAAAAAATAAAATAAAAAGGGGCACCTGGGTGGCTCAGTCGTTAATCATCTGCCATCTGCTCAGGTCGTGATCCCAGGGTTCTGGGATGGAGCCCCACATCACATCAGGAATTTCTGCTCAGCAGGGAGTCTGCTTCTCCCTCTCCCTCTGCCCCTCCCCTGCTTGTTCTCTTTCTCTCTCTCTCTCTCTCAAATAAATAAATACAATGTTTGTAAAAAATTAAGAAAATAAAAATATTCTCCCTCTGCCCCACCCGTGTCTTGCTCACTCGCACTCTCATACTCTCTCTCTAAAAATAATAATAACAATAAATACACGCATCTGACACTAAGCCGAACAGACACTAGACCTTTATTCCATTAATCCTCTAGCATCCATAGCTGAGCCATACCATCTAGCATGTTAATGACTACACCGTGGTTACTCTAGCCCACTAGCATGCAAGTTCAATGAAGGAAAGCATTTTTATATGTTTCATTCATTTGTATGTTTATTCCTCGTGCCCACAAGAATTAGCATACAGTAAGTACTTAATAAGTACTTGTTGAGTGAATGAATTCCTTTTTCCACAACCCATCATGAAAATTAGCAGATGATTGACAAAGAAAGGACAATAGGAAAGACATTTTAGCTTGTTTTGACTAAAGAAGCAGAAACTGTGGGTTGCGAGAGAACCATTGGCTACAAGGCGTGGATAAAACCACGAGGAGTGGGACGCCTGGGTGGCTCAGTGGGTTGGACGACTGCCTTCGGCTCAGGTCATGATCCTGGAGTTCCGGGATTGAGTCCCACATCAGGCTCCCAGCTCCATGGGGAGTCTGCTTCTCCCTCTGACCTTCTCCTCGCTCATGCTCTCTCTCACTGTCTCTCTCTTAAATAAATAAATAAAATCTTTAAAAAAAAAAAAAATACCACGAGGAGTTCCCGTTCATTTTGTTCCCTGTTTTCACCTTTTTCTTCTTCTTTTCTTCCTCCTACTTTTCTTTTTTTTTTTTTTAAAGATTTTATTTATTTTTTTGACAGAGAGAGATCACAAGTAGGCAGAGAGGCAGGCAGAGAGAGAGGAGGAAGCAGGCTCCCTGCTGAGCAGAGAGCCTGATGCGGGACTGGATCCCGGGACCCTGAAATCATGACCTGATGCCGAAGGCAGCAGCTTAACCCACTGAGCCACGCAGGCGCCCTCTTACTCCTACTTTTCCACCCTCATCCATCTCTACTCTCTCCTCTACTCTTCCCAAGTCCTCCCTCATTCTCTCCCTCCCTTTCTCTTTCATGAATGGTCTTCTATTTCTTCCCACAGAATCTGGCAAGAATTTCCTCCCTATTCTGAAACCTTAAAAGTCGTAGAAGAGAGCATAGGCAGTAATGTCTTTGACATCAGCCATAGCAAAACTTTTCTAGATGTGAATTCTTTTTTTTTTTTTTTAAAGATTTTATTTATTTATTTGACAGAGAGAAATCACAAGTAAGCAGAGAGGCAGGCAGAGAGAGGAGGAAGCAGGCTTCTCGCGGAGCAGAGAGCCTGATGCGGGGCTCGATCCCAGGACCCTGGGATCATGACCTGAGCCGAAGGCAAAGGCTTTAACCCACTGAGCCACCCAGGTGCCCCTAGATGTGAATTCTGATGCAAGGGAAATAGAAGCAAAAATAAACTATCGGGATTATATCAAAATACAAAGCTTCTGCACAGTAATGGAAACAACAAAACTAAAAGACAACTTACTGAACAGGAGATAATACTTTAAATGACATAGCAGATGAAGGGATACTATCTAAAATTTAAAAAGAACTGATAAAACTCAATACCAAAAATAATCCAATTTTAAAATGGCACAAGTGGGGTGCTTCAGTGGCTTGGTCGGTTAAGCATCGGACTTTTGATTTTGGTCATGGTCTCAGGATCGTGGGATCAAGCCCCACTTTGGGCTCCAAGCTTTGCAGGGAGTTTGCTGGAGGTTCTCTCTGCCTCCCTCTGCCCCTCCTCCCACTCTCTCTCTCTCTCTCTCTCTCAAATAAATAAATCTTAAAAAACAAATGGGCAGGGCGCCTGGGTGGCTCAGTGGGTTAAAGCCTCTGCCTTTGACTCAGGTCATGATCTCAGGGTCCTGGGATGGAGTCCCGCATCAGGCTCTCTGCTCAGCGGGGGAGCCTGCTTCCCCCTCTCTCTGCCTGCCTCTCGGCCTATTTGTGATCTCTCCTCTCTCTGTCTAATTAATTAATTAATTAATTTTTTTAAATGGGCAGAAGATAGGAACAGAAGTTTCTCCAAAGAAGACATACAGGTGGCTAAGAAACATGTGAAAAGATGGTCAGCCTCATTCATCATCAGGAAAATGCAAATTGCAACCACAATAAGATATTACTTCACACCTGTGAATGACTAAAAAAAAAACAAAAACCCAAGAAACAAGTGTTGGGGAGGATGTGGGAAAAAAGGAACCCTTGTGTTCTGTTGGTGAGAATGCAAACTGGTACAGCCACTCTGGAGAACAGTATAGAGGTTCCCCCCAAAAATAGTCCTACTGGGTATTTACCCAAAAATTATGAAAACGGGGTTACCTGGGTGGCTCAATTGGTTAAACGTCTGCCTTTGGCTCAGGCCATGATCCCGGGGTCCTGGGATCGAGCCCCGCATCAGACTCCCTGCTCAGGCTTCTCTCTCTGCCTGCCACTCCCCCTGCTTGTGTTCTCTCTCTCTCTGACAAATAAATAAAAGCTTTAAAGAAAATTAAAAACGGATTCAAAGGGATATGTTTATTGCAGCATCATTTACAATAGCCAAATTATGAAGCAGCCCAAGCATCTGTCGATAGATAAATGTAGAAAGAAGAGATGATATGTAGATGCAGTGGAATATTATTAGCCATTAAAAAAAAATGAAGTCTTGCCGTTTGCAACCACACGGGTAGAGCTAGAGAGTAGAGTGCTAAGCAAAATAAGTCAGACAAAGACAAATACCTTGTGCATTCAGTCATCTGTGGAATTTAGGAAACAAAACAAAGTAAAAATAGACCAACCAAGAAACAGACTCAACTATAGAGAACACACGGATGGTTACCAGAGGGGAAGTGGGTGGGGAATGTGATGTGGATTAAGAGTCCACTTCTGAGCCCTGCGTGATGTATAGAATTGCCGAATCACTACATTGTACACCTGAAACTTATTTAATATTGTATGTTTAACTATACTGAAGTGAAAATTTAAAACTTAATTCAAAAAAAAAAAATAATTTACTGCCTTTTGATTTGACCAGTGAGCACTCAGTTTAGGATGTCTGTCACCCAAAATATACATGTGGGAAGGGCACCTGTGTGGCTCAGTCTGTTAAGCATCCAACTCGATCTGGTCCTGATCTCAGGGTTGGGAGATCAAGCCCCAAGTCGGGTTCCACAGGCACCACAGAGTCTGCTTAAGATGCTCCCTCTCCCTCTGCCCCTCCCCCCCCAAATAAAATGAATCTTTATAAATAAATATGGATGGGCGCCTGGGTGGCTCAGTGGGTTGAGCCGCTGCCTTCGGCTCAGGTCATGATCTCAGGGTCCTGGGATCGAGTCCTACATCGGACTCTCTGCTCAGCAGGGAGCCTGCTTCCCTCTCTCTCTCTGCCTGCCTCTCCATCTACTTGTGATTTCTCTCTGTCAAATAAATAAATAAAATCTTTAAAAAATTAAATAAATAAATAAATATGGAGAGAGAGAAGTGGGAGGTAACATGGAGTAAAAAAATGACTAGTAAATCCAGGCGCCTGGGTGGCTCATTCGATTGAGCGACTGACTTGATTTCAGCTCAAGTCATGACCTCGGGGTCCTGGGTTTGAGCCCTGTGTCAGGCTCTACAGTCAGCAGAGTCTGCAGAAGGCTTCTCTGTCCCTCCCCTCCCCACGAGCCCCACTCATGCTCTCTCTCTAAAATAAATATATACATCTTTAAAAAAAAAAAAAAAGTAAATTCTTGGAATCTTGCTGTCTGCTTCTGCCCTCCATTGAGGACAACCCAAACAAAATGGACAATACATAAAAACATCTACTTGAACACATCTGGAAGGTTGACAAAAGTGGAAAACACCAGGGTAGACAGAAAAAGGAAGTAATTCTGAAATTTAGAGTTGTTGTATGCTACAGCCCTTTCCTTTTGGCAACTCTTTGAGTCAAGGGTATCACTCAAACCCCTTAGGATAGCTATTATCAAAAAATACACATACAGGGCCCCCTGGGTGGCCCAGTTGGTTAAGCGTCTGTGTCAGCTCACGTCATGATCTCAGGATCCTGGGATAGAGCCCTGAGCCAGGCTCCTTGCTTGGCAGGGAGTCTGCTTCTCCCTCTCCTTCTCTGCCTGCTGCCCCCCACCTTGCTAGTGCTCTCTCTCTCTCTCTCTCTGCCAAATAAATAAAGAAAATCCTAAAAATATATATTAAAATATATATATGCATATGTGTGTGTGTGTATAAATATATATATATATATCTCAAGTATAGAAGGGTTGCATGACTGCCTCAGTCAGTGAAGCATATGACTTTTTTCTTAAGATTTTATTTATTTAGAGAGCAGGGGAGGGGCAGAGCATAGAACCCCATTTGGGCTCAATCTCACAACCCCAAGATCACTACCAGAGCTGAAACCAAACCATGGACACACAACTGATGAACCACCCAGGTGCCCCGAGCATGTGACTCTTCATCTCTGGGTTGTGAGTTCAAGCCCCACATTGGGCAGAGAAATTACTTTAAAAAAAATCACAAGTGTAGGAGAAAATGTAGAGAAATGAGGAACCATGTGCTTTGCTTTGCTAATGGGAATATAAAATGGTGCCGCCTCTATGGAAAACACCATAGCAGTTCCTCAAAAAACTAAACAATTATCATATGACCCAGCAATCCCACTACCAGGTATATACCCAAAGCAAAAAGTAAGAACAAAAACAGCTTTTTTGCTCTTACTATCATCTGCAAGTAGGCTCCACACCCAACATGGAGCCCAGTGTTGGGTTTGAACTCAAAACTCTGAGATCAAGACTGAGATGCTTAAATGACTGAACCACCCAAATGCCCCTCAAACAGGTATTTCTACACCCATGTTCACACAAGAATTATAATCAAGAGCCAAAACAGTGAAGCATTCCAAGTGTCTGTCAACATATGAATGGATAGGGGTGCCTGAGGGGCTCAGTGGGTTAAGCCTCTGCCTTCGGCTCAGATCATGATCTCAGGGTCCTGGGATCGAGCCCCATATTGGGTTTTCTGATCAGTGGAGAGACTGCTCCCCGCCCCCGCCTGCCTCTCTGCCTACTTGTGATCTCTTTCTATCTGTCAAATAAATAAATGAAATCTTAAAAAAAAAAAAAAAAGTCATCTCTACACCCAATGTGGGGCTCAAACTAACAACCCTGAGATTAAGTGTCACTTTCTCTACCAACTGACGGAGCCACCCAGGTGCCCTAAGACAGGAAATTGTATGTTAGGTATATTTTACCACAATTTTTTAAATAAAAACAAATTTAAGGGGCAACTGATGCTCAGATGGTTAAGCATCTGCCTTTGGCTCAGGTCATGATCCCAGGGTCGTGGGATCGAGTCCTGCACCAGCTCTGCTCAGTAGGGAGTCTTCTTCTCCCTCTCCCCCTAGCTTGTCCTTTCTCTCTCTTTCTCTCTCAAATAAATACATAAAAGCTTTTAAAATAAATAAATAACAAATTTAAAAAGACGAACCATGCAAAAACGTGCCAAAAGAAAGCAGGCTTTATGGCAAAAAGCATTACTAGAAATCTTCATGAGGAACAACTCATAATGATAACATGTTTAATTCACCAAGGAGATATAACAGTTGTAGATTTCTGTGAGCCTAATACACATATCATCAAAATATATAAAGCAAAAGCATAGACAGAATTGTGAGAAAATACTACAATTCTAGCAGAAGATACGTGTATGAGCAACTGTTAGAACATACAGATGAAAAGTAGTAAGACATAGATTTGGACAACTGGATAAGCAAACTTCACCTAACAGATACATAGAGGATACTGCACTCACAACTGCAGATCACAAATTCTTTTTAAGTGAACATGGAATGTTTATGAAAATGCCAGGCAATATAGCAAGTCTCAACATATTTCAAATGCTCTAAATCATGCAAAGTACATTCTCAGACAATGATGCAATTAAGCTACAAAATGAGAAGAAAAAAGGTAAGTTAAAAAAAAAGGTACAGAGTTGAAAACTATATGTTCCTAAATAACTTGTAGATTTTTTTTTTTTTAAATCATAATGGGGGTGGGGGCCTGGGTGGCTCAGTGGGTTAAGCCTCTGTCTTTGGCTCAGGTCAGGGGCTGCTCAGTGGGGAGCCTGCTTCCCGCCCTCTCTCTGCCTGCCTCTCTGCCTACTTGTGATTTCACTCTCTGTCAAATAAATAAATAAAATCTTTTTTTTTTTAAAAATCACAATGGGAATTAGAAAATATCTTAAACTGAAATGTTTTTGAACTACTACATCCTCAAATTAAGACGTAGTGAAAGCCATGCTAACGTGGAAAGTTATATTTTTTAATGCATGTAATGGAAAATAAGACAAGAATAAGCAGTATTCGTCATGAGAAATTGGAAAAAGAACAGCTAATTAAACACAATGAAAGTGCAAATAAATGAAAACATGGTCAAAAGTTAATTCTTTGGAAAGACTAATAAAATTAATAAACCCCTGGTGAGACTAATTTTAAAAAGCACAAATAATGTCAAGAAATGTAAAAGGGAACATTTCTACAGATTTTTCAATCATTAAAAGATAATTAGACAATACCATAAGCGGCTTTATGCCAATAAATCTAAAAATTTGATTAAAATAGACAAATTACTTAAAGATACAGTTTACCAAACTGGCACAATAAGAATTCATAAAAGTTGGGGTGCCTGGGTGGGTTAGTAGGTTAAAGCCTCTGCCTTCAGCTCAGATCATGATCCTAGGGTCCTGGGATGGAGCCTGGCATTGGGCTCTCTGCTCAGCGTGGAGCCTGCTCCCTCCTCTCTCTCTGCCTACTTGTGATCTCTGTCTGTCAAATAAATAAATAAAATCTTTTTAAAAAATAAATAAATAAAATAAAAGGGAAGAATCCTATGATCACCTTAATAGATGTAATGAATACATTCAACACCAATTATGACTTTTTAAAAATATTTGTACTAGCAAAGTAGGAATAGAAAAGAGTTTTCTCAACTTGACCTAAGCTTATACAAAACCTCCAAGTGTAGGTGTACAAAACCTATAAACATTATACCAAGTAGTGAAATGTTGTAAGAGTTCCCTTTGAATTGGGAACAAGGATGACTGCTTTGACCACTTCTATTTTTTTTTTTTTTTAAGTAAGCTCTACACCCGATGTGGAACTTGAACTCAAAACCCCAAGACCACGGGGTGTGTGCTCCATCAACTGAGCCAGCCAGGTGTCTCTGCTTTGACCACTCCTGTCCAGCATCATAATGAAAGACAAAGTCAGGGCAGTGAGTAGTAAAAGAAAAAAGTAAAAGTTGGAAGTCTGAAAAGGAAGAACTATCCTTTTTCACCAGGTAACCTGATTATGTATGTAGAAAAACTCGCAAACACAGAATTAGGATTAATAAGTGAGTTTAGGAAGGTGGCTTATATTAACATTTAATTGCATTTCTACATAATAGTATATATCATTTAAAGCAATAATCGGGGGAAGCATATAAAGCTTAAAAAGATATCACATGGGCCCCTGGGTGGCTCAGTTAGTTAAGGGTCTGCCTTCGGCTCAGGTCCTGATCCCAGGGTCCTGGTATCCAGTCCCACATTGGGTTCCCTGCTCAGTGGGGAGCCTGCTTCTCCCTCTCCCTCTGCCCCTACCAACCCATGCTCCCTCTTACACATGCTCTCTCTCTCTCAAATATATTAACAAATAAAAAAAATTTCTTAATTGGGGCGCCTGGGTGGCTCAGTGGGGTAAGCCACTGCTTTCGGCTCAGGTCATGATCTCAGGGTCCTGGGATCGAGTCCCACATAGGGCTCTCTGCTCAGCAGGGAGCCTGCTTCCTCCTCTCTCTCTCTCTCTCTGCCTGCCTCTCTGCCTACTTGTGATCTCTCTCTGTCAAATAAATAAATAAAATCTTTAAAAAAAATTTCTTAATAAACTTTTTAAAAAGACTTTATTTATTTGGCAGAGAGAGACACAGCAAGAGAGGGAACACAAGCAGGGGGAGTGGGAGAGGGAGAAGCAGGCTCCCGCTGAGCAGGGAGCCCAATGCTGGGCTCTAACCCAGGACCCTGGGATCATAACCTGAGCCAACGGCAGACGTTTAACGACTCAGCCACCCAGGCGCCCCATAAATAAAATCTTTAAAAATAAGATTAAAAGATACCACTGTGTCATATTATACCAAGTACCTAGGAACAGATCTAATGAAAAACATGCCAGAGCTCTATGTAAAACTAACCATTATTGAAAGAAATAAAGGAAAGCCTAAATAAATTGGAGTACAAGATGTGTGGCAGACATGGAAAAGTCACCCAGACGCCCTCAGGAAGGAACTTTCTGCTCAGCCATGCAGATGCGATCCACACAAACCCTCCAGCTTCCAGCTCCTTCAGGATCTGTCTCAGCGGCACAGCTGCCTCGCCTCAGGGCACACACGGGTCCCAGAACAGCACACATCCAGTGACTGAATGAGACAGGAACATAAAAGTGCCATTAAGACCTCACACAGGACACTCCAATGTCCTTGGGGGCTGAAGGCAACTCCCGGCCGCATTACTGACTGAAGCTTTGTTGGGTTGGTATCGCTCGTCAGAGCCCTTCCTCTGCCTGATTTTGTTGCCTCCCCTTCCTTCCACAAGAATCAATCCCTATAAACATCTCATACCCCATACTCTGACCCTGCCTCTGCTTCCCAAGAATCTGACCCATGACAGCAGACACCCGTGGTTTTCGAGGGCAGGCGACAAGACGGATTGGGAACCTGCCGGCGAGGAGGTCCCCATCATGGGTGTGAAGTTGGTGGGTCTCAAGACTGCCCTTGGCACGAGCTGCTGGTTCAGTGGCTCACGGCCTTCATATTGGTACCTGAGGAGAAGTGTGTCCAGGTCGAAGTGAAAGCACTAGCAGGAGGTATCTCAGGCACTTGAGACTTCCAGAGGAGATGGTTGCTAGAGAGAAAACAGATCTGGATGCCGACTCACAAGCATCGTGAAAGTTCCACAAGAAGATGACGACCAGCAGAAGGTAAGAGGCAATGGAAAGCCCGGTGTGGAAACCAGCCCCCTGGGTTGCATGCAAGGAAACTCTCATTGAGGCGTCAAGGCAGAGAAAGCCAAGGACCAAGCCACAGAACATTAAACACACAACAAAGGCCAAGTCTGTTATGTCAAGATACTAGTGGAGATGAAGACATCCAGACAATGGCTCTGAGGATTTCGACCTATGAACCTTCTGTGAACCTTCTGATCCTGCCAAAGTGAACCTTCTGATCCTGTGAACCTTCTGATCCTGCCAAAGTGGCCAGTCATGCCCAACAACCCCCCTGGAAGAGCTAGCACTCCTGCTTGCTGGAACACCACAGTAGAAGCCCCTCTGAAAACCGCGCCTCCTCAGCCATGTTGCGCGTAACTAGCTTACCACAGTGGGGGCCAGCCAGGGACACGCAAAGGGACTGCACCCCACAAGTGGGTGGCAAGACCTCACCAGGAGTCGCTGGCTGCATTCAAGGAGTGCTTGATCAAAGGGACCAGAAATACAAAATTGGGTGAAGAGGAGTCTATTGACTTGAGAGTGCCTCTGCTGAGACACAGGATGGAATGTTCTGGTAAGGATCCAGAACTGCCAAGATAGAAGGTGAAGTGAATTGAAAGGTTGAGGGTAGTAGGAACACTGAAGAGCTACACTCACCAGAAAGGCTCACAAGACGCACTGTCTACCAGGCCTTAAGGAATGTGCAAGTCAGAAGGACACCAGCTCCACCAAGAAGTTCAATGGAGCAGATTGATAGAGAACAAAGAGACAGATTTTTTTTTCTTCATTTTTTAAAAATTTTAATTAAGTCTCATATCGATAGTCACAAATGGCTACCATATCAGACAATTCAGAATCAGAAGATAACCCCCCAAACTCTCTCTACAACCCAAGGATAAGAAGAGCTTCTTCAACAGGACACAAACACAAAAAAACACTAACCAAAAGGAAAACACTGACTTTAGCTAATTAAAATTAAGAATTATGTACACTTTTTTAAATGTGTATTTTTTTTAAAAGATTTTATTTATTTTTTTGACAGACAGAGATCACAAGTAGTCAGAGAGACAGGTAGAGAGAGAGAAGGAAGCAGGCTCCCTGCTGAGCAGAGAGCCTGATATGGGGCTTGATCAGAGGACCCTGGGATCATGACCTGAGCCGAAGGCAGAGGCTTTAACCCACTGAGTCACCCAGCGCCCCTAAAATGTGTATTTTTTTAAATTTTTTAAAAAGATTTTATTTATTTATTTGACAGAGAGAGATCACAAGTAGGCAGAGAGTCAGGTGGGGGGCAGTGGGGGTGGTGCAGGCCCCCTGCTGAGAAGAGAGCCCAATGTGGGGCTCGATCCCAGCACCTTGGGATCATGACCTGAGCTGAAGACGGAGGCTTTAACCCACTGAGCCACCCAGGTGCCCCCTAAAATGTATATTTTTTAAAGATTTTTATTTGTTTGAGAGGTGCCTGGGTGGCTCAGTGGGTTGGGCTGCTGCCTTCGGCTCAGGTAATGGTCTTAGGGTCCTGGGATCAAGCCCCGCATCGGGCTCTCTGCTCGGCAGGGAGCCTGCTTTGCCCTCTCTCTCTGCCTGTCTCTCTGCTTACTTGTGATCTCTCTCTCTCTCTGTCAAATTTAAAAAAAAAAAAAAAAGATTTTATTTGAGAGAAAGAGCATGAGTAGTGGTGGGGTGGGAGGGGGGAGGCAGAGGGAGAAGCAGGCTCCCCGCTGAGCAGGGAACCCCATGTGGGGCTCCATCCCAGGATGACCTGAGCCAAAGGCAGAGGCTTAACTGACTGAGCCACACAGGCATCCCTAGAATTTATGTACATTTAAAGATGTCATTAAAAAAGCACAGAGGCAGGGTGTCTGGGTGGCTCAAAGGGTTAAGCCTCTGCCTTCAGGTCAGGTCATCGTCTTGGCCTTGGGGTCCTGGGATCGAGTCCTGCATCTAGCTCCCTACTCAGCAGGAAGCCTGCTTCTCCTGCCCCCTCTTCCCCCTGCTTGTGTTCCCTCTTCCGTGTTCCCTCTCTTGCTGCCTCTCTCTCTGTCAAATAAATGAATAAAATCTTAAAAAAAAAAAAAAAAGAAAGAGCTAATTTCCAGAATATACAAAAAAAACATAGATCAATAAGAAAAACACAAACAACCCAAAAGAAAAGTAAATAAAAGACTTCAACATGCAGTTCACCAAAAAGGATATTCAAGTGACCAATAAACATGTTTAAAAGTGTTTGGGGGGGGGCACCTGGGTGGCTCAGTGGGTTAAGCCGCTGCCTTCGGCTCGGGTCATGATCTCAGAGTCCTGGGATCGAGTCCCGCATCGGGCTCTCTGCTCAGCAGAGAGCCTGCTTCCCTCTCTCTCTCTGCCTGCCTCTCCATCTACTTGTGATTTCTCTCTGTCAAATAAATAAATAAAATCTTTAAAAAAAAAAAAAAAGTGTTTGGGGGGGCGCCTGGGTGGCTCAGTGGGTTAAGCCTCTGCCTTCGGCTCAGGTCACGATCCCAGGATCCTGGGATGGAGCCCCATATTGGGCTATCTGCTCAGCAGGGAGCCTGCTTCCCCCCTCTCTCTGTCTGCCTCTCTGCCTACTTGTGACCTCTGTCTGTCAAATAAATAAATACAATCTTTTAAAAAAAAAGTATTCAGCCACTGGGTTCCTGGCTGGCTCAGTGGAAAGAGCATGAGACTCTTGATACTGAAGTCGGGAGTTCAAGTCCCACCATGGGTGTAGAAATTACTAAAAATAAATAAATAAACTTAAAAAAAAACTGTTGGAGAACCTCCACACTCAATACAGAGTCTGCTTTCCCCTCTCCCTCTGCTCTTCACCCTGCTTGTTCTCGATCTCAAATAAATAAAATCTTTTAAAAAAAAGTGTTTTAACCTCATTCTTTTTTTTTTTTAAAAGATTTTACTTATTTATTTGACAGAGAGATTACAAGTAGGCAGAGAGGCAGGCAGAGAGAGAGAGGAGGAAGCAGGCTCCCTGCTGAGCAGAGAGCCCGATGTGGGACTCGATCCCAGGACCCTGAGATCATGACCCAAGCCAAGGCAGCAGCTTAACCCACTGAGCCACCCAGGTGCCCTTAACCTCATTCTCGTCAGGGACATGCAAATGAAAATCGTAATGAGACATCATCACACACCCAGACGTATGTCTAAAATCTAAAAAATCGTTAGTGCACACAGCAGTGAGAATGGGGGACAGGCTCTCAGACACAATTGGGTGGGAGTTTAATTGGTATGACCACATTGAAAAATTGACAGTATCTGCTAGAGTTGAATCTAACTCAATAACCCAGCAATCTCACTTCAGGAGTACCCCCCTGCAGAGATAAGTGAACTGGGGCACCTGGGTGGCTTAGTCGTTAAGCATCTGCCCTGGGGTCAGGTCACAATCCCAGCGTCCTCACTGGGATTGTTCCCCATATCAGGATCCCTGCTCCGTGGGAAGCCTGCTTCTCCCTCTCCCACTTCCCCCACTTGTGTTCCCTCTCTCACTGTCTCTCTCTCTCAAATAAATAAATAAAATCTTAAAAAAAAAAAAAAAGAAAAGAAAGAAAGAAGTGACCTAATGTGTCTTTATCATTAAAGACCATATGTTTTGGGACGCCTGGGTGGCTCAGTTGGTTAAGCAGCTGCCTTCGGCTCGGGTCATGATCCCGGCGTCCTGGGATCGAGTCCCATATCGGGCTCCTTGCTCCGCGGGGAGCCTGCTTCTCCCTCTGCTCTGCCTGCCATTCTGTCTGCCTGTGCTTGCTCTCTCTTCCTCTCTCTCTGATAAATAAATAAAATCTTAAAAAAAAAAAAGACCATATGTTTTTATCAATGCAAGAGTGTTCATAGCAGCCTTATTTGTAATAGCCAAAAGTTGGACAAAACCAGTAAGCTGGCTCAGTCAGTAGAAGACGCAACTCTTGATCTTGGGGTTGTAAATTAAAGCCCCACAGTGGGTGTACAGATTATTTAAAAATAAAATCTTGGGGCGCCTGGGTGGCTCAGTGGGTTAAGCCGCTGCCTTCGGCTCAGGTCATGATCTCAGAGTCCTGGGATCGAGTCCCGCATCGGGCTCTCTGCTCAGCAGGGAGCCTGCTTCCTTCTCTCTCTCTCTGCCTGCCTCTCAGTGTACTTGTAATTTCTCTCTGTCAAATAAATAAATAAAATCTTTAAAAAAAATAAAATAAAATAAAATAAAATCTTGACGCATCTGGGAGGCTCAGTCGTTAAGTGTCTGCCTTCCGCCAAGATCCTGGGATCAAGCCTCACATCCGGGTCCCTGCTCTGCGGGAAGCCTGCTTCTCCCTCTCCCACTTCCCTGCTTGTGTTCCTCTCTCGCTCTGTCAAATAAATAAATAAAATTGAAAAATATAAAATAAAATCTTTAGGAGCGACTGTGTGGCTCAGTACTTTATGTGTCTGCTTTCCGCTCAGGTCGAGATCTCTGGGTCTTGGGTTGAGCCCCAAGTCAGGCTCCCTGCTCAGCAGAGAGCTCTCTTTCTGCTGCTCCCCCCTGCTTGTGCTCTCTCTCTCTCATTCTCTCTCTCTCGAATGAATAAATAGAATCTTGGGGTACCTGCTGGCTCAGTCGGTTAAGCGTCTGCCTTCAGCTCAGGTCATGTAGCAGGGTCCTGGGATAGAGCCCTGCATCACATTGGGCTCCCTGCTCCACGGGGAGTCTGTTTCTCCCTCTCCCTCTTCCCCTACCCCTGCTTCTGCTCGCTCTCTTTCACCCTCTCTGTCTCTCTCTCAAATAAATAAATCTGAAAAAATTGTTTTTCTTTTTTTAAGGATCTTATTTATTTATTTGACAGAGATCACAAGTAGGCAGAGAGGCAGGCAGAGAGAGAGAGGGGGAAGCAGCCTCCCTGCTGAGCAGAGAGCCCGATGCGGGATTCCATTCCAAGACTCCGGGATCATGACCTGAGCCAAAGGCAGAGGCTTTAAACCACTGAGCCACCCAGGTGCCCCAATAAATCTTTGAAAAATTAAAAATAAATAAAGCCTGGTGGGTTGTTTTTTTTTTTTTAAGTTAGGAAAAAATAAAATATTTTAACCAAATATTTGGGGCACCTGGGAGGTTCAGTGGGTTAAACGGCCTACTCTTGGTTTTGGCGTGGGTCCTGATATCTGGGTCATGGATTAAACCCCATGTCAGGATCCGCTCTCAGCTGGGAGTGTGCTTGAGATCCTCTCCCTCGCTCTGCCTGTCCCCCTGCTTGTGTTCTCGCTCGCTCTCTCTCTAAAATAAATAATCTTACAAATAAAGAAACAAATATTTTAAAATGGTTAATCTTATGTCAATTTTATCCTAATTTTTAAATAAGTAAAAAATGTAAAACTCAGTGGACATACTTAACAAACAAGCAAAAGATCGTATTTTTCCTTTGGAATAAAGACAGAACTTTCTAAAAGGAAATAAATAGACTTTTCAAGTTTCTGGCAACCCTTGGCTGGCTCAGTCGGTGCTTAACCTCAGGGTCATGAGTTTGAGCCCCACGTTGGGTGGTAAGGATCACTTACACATAAAATCTTAAAACAAATAATCAATCAATAAATAAAATTAAAGTTTCTGGCATCCCTAAACCTACCAATTTGCTTTTTTTTTTTTAAAGGCTGTATAAGGTGATTTTTTTTTAAGTGTGCACTGTGTTGATTTAATATATGTATACATTGTGACATGAATATCATAATCAAGTTAACTAATACTCTACCACCTTACATAGTTACCATTTTTTTTTTGGAAGGGCAATGGTGGTGAGAACACTTAAGATACACTCTGTTAGCAAATTTCTCTTTTTTTTATTTATTTGACAGAGAGAGAGAGATCACAAGTAGGCAGAGAGGCAAGCATGGAGAAGATGGGAAGCAGGCTCCCTGTTGAGCAGAGAGCCCGATGTGGGGCTCGATCCCACGACCCTGAGACCATGACCTGAGCCAAAGGCAGAAGCTTAACCCACTGAGCCACCCAGGTGCCCCGCAAATTTCAAATAACACTTTGTAGTCTTAGTTACTATAGCCACCATGCCATCCATCAGATCCCGGGGGCTTAGTCATCTTAAGAAACTTGCAAAAGTTTATGCCCTTTGACAAATATCTCCCCACTTCCCCCACCCTGCCTACAGTCCCTGGCAAGCACCATTCCACTCTGGTTCTAGGAGTCTAGCATTTTTTTAAATTCCACATATGAGCGAGCTCACACAGGATCTATCTTTCTGTGTCTGGCTTATTTCACCTACCGTAACGCCCTCCAGGTTCTCCCATGTTGCTTTTGCTTTTCAGTCCTGCTTCCAGCACCTTCCCTTCTCTCTGCCAGTCAGGTATGTTCCATGAGTTAGTGTATGGCTATGCACAGGCTCCTCTGTGGGGCCGCCTTTGCCTTGAGTTCTCTGACCTTTGGCAGGCTCTCCCTGCGGTGAGCCCCGCTTTGCTGAGTCTGCATTTCTGCAGGCAGTCCTCAAACTGATCAGGACAGGAAGCGAGGCTTCCTGGGGTCCTGAATCAGCAGAGCAGGAAGGAAATAAAGGCCACAGAACTGTCAGAGACTAAGAAGACAACTTGAAAGCAGAATCCACACCTCCTAGGACAGGGCAGAAAAGAGTGAACTTTGCTATGCTTGGGTCCCATCATCTGTGGATAGAGGCACAGACTCCAGAGCAAGACCCCAGCAGTGCCATTTCCTATGATCAAATGACACTGGCTGGGCAAGCCCTTAGCCTCTCTCCGCTGTAGTTAACCCATCTGTAAAATGGGAATGATGAAGTAGCCTTTCCCATTGATGGCCGTGAGTATAATAGGCATCTCAATCCATAAGGCTGATTAGAGTAAGTCTGTATGTAACAGGGTTACCTCTTATTACTTTTAAAGGTTTCATTTTCATTCTTTCTTTCTTTCTTTTTTTTAAAGATTTGTTTATTTATTTATTTATTTTGGGGAGGGGGAGAGAGAGAGAGAGAGTCTGTGCCTGAGTTAGCACAATGAGGGGGAGGAGCAGAGGGAGAAGCAGGCTCCCCGCTGAGCAGGGAGCCCAATGTGGGACTCAATCCCAGGAGGCTGGGATCATGGCCTGAGATGAAGGCAGACGCTTAACCGACTGAGCCCCCCCCAGGCGCCCCTCAAAGGTTTCATTTTGAAAGTAGGGAATTCGAAAATACCCATTTATTTTCTTCCTGCCTTCCTCACTCCTGTTCCAGTTAATAATTAATATCAAGTGAGCAAACAAACGAAGCAAACCAGAAAAACCCTGTTGGCATACTTTTGGCATTTGCGATGGAACCAAGATTCCTTCCATAGGGAAAGGGCACCCGGATACGGTGAGGTCTGAGGACATTTTCATCCGAGCCTGTTGCAACTGGAATTGAGGGTCACAAGCCCAAGTCCCATATTCTAGTAGTTGGATGTTCAGAGTGGAGTCTGTCCTTCAGCTGACATGGCAAGAAATGTACAGTTCAGGGGTACCTGGGGGTGGAGGGAGCTCAGTGGATTAAGCAACTGCCTTCGGCTCAGGTCATGATCTCAGGGTCCTGGGATCGAGCCCCACATAGGCTTTCTGCTCAGTGGGGAGCCTGCTTCTCCCTCTCCCTCTGCCCCCTACTCATGCTCACACACTTTCTGTCTCAAATAAATAAATAAAATATTTAAAAATAGAAAGATAACTGTGGAGGATTTGGGGGTAGGAAAAGAATAAGTGAAACAAGATGGGATCAGGAGGGAGACAAACCATAAGAGACTCTTAATCTCACAAAAGAAACTGAGGGTTGCCGGGGGGGAGGTGGGTAGGGAGAAGGTGGTGGGGTTATGAACATTGGGGAAGATATGTGCTTTGAAGTGTGCAAACCTGGCGATTCACAGACCTATACCCCTGGGGCTAATAATACATTGTATGTTAATAAAAAATAAAAAAATTAGAAAAATTTAAAAATACAAAGATAAAGAAAGAATGTACAGTTCAGGGATGAATCCTTATGGAGCAAGCCTGGTCTTTAGAAGTGTAAGGAGGGCCTGGGAAAAGTGCCCACTCAGAGATGGATGGCTTAGGTCTGGAGAAGCCATGAGACCTTGGACTGATTACTCATTTCCCTGGGCCTTCCTGACTATCAAGTTGAGGTGTTGGAGGGAGGCCTGCCTCCTTCAGTCGGGGGACCATGTGACACTTGATCTCAGGGTTGTGAGTTCAAGCCCCACATGTGGTGTGGAGTTTACTTAAAATTTTTTTAAAAAATTTTTTAATAAGGGGGCGCCTGGGTGGCTCAGTGGGTTAAGCCTCTGCCTCAGGCTCAGGTCATGATCTCAGGGTCCTGGGATCGAACCCCGCATCCGGCTCTCTGCTCAGCAGGGAGCCTACTTCCTCCTCTCTCTCTGCCTGCCTCTCTGCCTACTTGTGATTTCTCTCTCCCTCAAATAAATAAATAAAATCTTTAAAGAAGGAAAAAAGGAAAAAAAATGTTAATAAGGGTGTTGGACTAATTGATCTTTAGGTCAAAGAATAAGGATCGCACTCCTCTAATTCCATCACCAAAAAAAAAAAAAAAAAAAAAAAAGGAAGGTAGTCATGAGGGTTTTGTCTAAGAACCAGCTGGGAAAAAAATAAATAAAAAGCCCCTCAAGTCCTTTTAAAAAAACAAAACAAAAAACACA
This sequence comes from Mustela nigripes, assembly GCF_022355385.1. Lineage (NCBI taxonomy): Eukaryota > Metazoa > Chordata > Mammalia > Carnivora > Mustelidae > Mustela > Mustela nigripes. The sequence goes on from NC_081572.1 coordinate 13,141,376, forward strand.
GTGTGTTTTAATTATAAGTCAAACTTCGCTTCAAGGGAAAAAAACAACCTTTAGGCTTTTTCTGTTCTACTTAATTGTAATCTTTCTCTCCAGCAGGTAACTCTTCAGAAGAAAGGTCCAAGGTTCCTCAAACTTTTTATCTAAGGCCAGTTATCAAGAGAAGGCTTGCTGGGAGCTGATTTCCCATTTTCACATAAAGCCACTGCAAAGAAAGAAAGCTCCCCATTCAAACATCTTGAGTAAATTTCTTCTGCCATTGCTGATGGCAATGAGTTAATCCAGTACGAGGAGAGTGACAAAGTGCAGAGATTTTTTTTTTTTTTTTTTTATGGATTCCACATTCATAACCAAGTACTTGGCAACCTGCCCTCTCCTATATTGCGAAACAAAAATGTGTTGCCTTCAGTGTGTTTTTAATAGGCCAAGCAGTTTATTTGATGACAATGCTTGGGTCTGGACTCAGAGACACCAGAACTTTCCCACTGTGTTGTCATTGCTTTGGTTAGTATCTTGCTTTGCTTCTGCCTTTCTAAAGAACCATCTGGGGGACTCAGGAGAGTGAGTTCCTGAGGCCCTTGACCATGACCGAAACCCTTCAAAGGAATTCGCATCCCGCCCTGCAAAATATTTTGCAAAACTTGCAAGAATTCACCAGTTTTAGATTTTGAAATTACTGGCACAGGCACGTGTCTGCAATCGTGAAATTCTCATGAAAGGGGTAGAGTAAATTTCTATCAACAAAGCAAACTCCCATCTCTGCAGCACCCCCTCTCTTTTGTTTCCCCCTGCAGCCTTCTGTAGAAATATTTAGACCCAAAGAAAAGGGTCCCTTTCAGCTCTGGGATGGTATAATGTAAACATTTACTATAAATGAAGTGTTCTGTGAACACACTTGCCCATTCCCTCGGAAACTTCAAGAACCTAATTTTACCTCAATGCCTCTTTTTGCTCCATAGGTTGGGTATCATATCCCTTGTGATTCTTCTCACAAGAAAGGAGCTACATCGATATTGGATGTAAGGCAGTTTTTGTTTTTGTTTTTGTTTTTAAGGGAACTTTAAAAAAAAAATAAAATAAAATAAAAAAACACTTCTGGACCCAAAATCTTATAACCAGCTTTCATGGTACTCAGCCAGCCTCCAAGGAGCCACAACCATGGAACCTACCATAATATACAGCCCTGGGGCTGAGCAGCCGGGCCACAGGTTGATTTCTCAGTCGTTATTAAAATACCTACTAGCACACAGTTAGATTTCTTTTCGGTGTGGTCTAGTTTTTTTAGTTTTTTTGTTTTTTTGTTTTTTTTCTGATCCTTGTGTCAAGTCTGCTCACCTGATGGTGGTTCACAGCACCAGATAAAGCCACAGCCCCAGAGACCAAGGAGCCAGCCTCAGGCCAACTAGAACAGCTGAACTTTCTCCCTTGTCACTCCTGACGTCTCTCCCTTGCTTGGCGGCTGTCATCCCTTCTCGCCTGCCTCTCCCCTCTTCTTGCCTTCCTTCTCCCCCTTCCTCCCTGTGCGGCTGGAGTCTTACTTATACCACCACTCCTAACCAGAGGTCTGAACTGTCCTCCGTCCTACTCTCCAGAACATCCTAAGGATTGCTCCCATTTCTTTCTCCTCTTTCCAAACATCTCCTGTCACCCTTTACATGTCCGAGTCCACCCGCTCCCAAATCTAGTGTCCCTAATGCCACCAGGGAGTCCCTAGACGACCCCTTGAGTCTGGGTTGTCGGATATTCCTTACGGATTACTTTCTCCTTGCTTTGGAATGCAGGCTTATCACACGCCCCAATATCCATTCTCCTCCTCCTGAAATTTGGATGGAACATGCAGGCTCAGAGGCCAATTCACAGCCTCTCTTGTGGCTGGAAGTTGCCCTGAACAAAGAGGTGGAACCAGAACGGCTGTGTGGAATGTCTACAAAACATTCCTCAAAGGGTGGCATGGGGCACCCTTCTTTGCTCCTTCCTGGTTCCTACTGACTAGAATATGGATGTGTTTTCTGGAGCCTGAGTAGCCATAGGTTGGATCATGAAGCTGATCACCAAGCATCAGAGCAGTAAGACTGGAGGTTTGGTGGGGGAGGGTCTTTGGTCTCTGTTGCTTGGGGGAGCCTCCATTCTAGCCCTGGACTGATGGCCGAGGGAGAAGCTAAACTTCTATCATATTTAAGTCACTATTATTTTTCAAAGATATGTGTAGCCAAATGTACATTCTAACATATGGGATTTTTTTTTAAGATTTTATTTTTCGGGGCACCTGGGTGGTTCAGTCAGTTAAGCGGCTGCCTTTGGCTCGGGTCATGATCCCAGGGTCCTGGGATCGAGCCCCACATCTGGCTCCCTGCTTGGGGGGAGAGCCTGCTTCTACCTCTCCCTTTGCCTGCCGCTCTGCCTACTTGTGCTCTCCCTCTCTCTCTCTTTGTCAAATAAAACTTAAAAAAAAAAAAAAAGATTTTATTCTTTCATTTGACAGAGAAAGAGAGAGAGAGAGCAGGAACACAAGCAGGGGGAGTGGGAGAAGGAGAAGCAGGCCTCCCGCCGAGCAGGGAGCCCGATGTGGGGCTCCATTCCAGGACCCTGGGATCATGACCTGAGCCAAAGGCAGACGCTTCATGTCTGGCCACCCAGGCGCCCCTAACATATGGAATTTATAAAGTCATGTTGCATATAAATCAAATGTATGTAGACCCATGCAAAAGGATGGGCCTTGCGGGGAGAACAAATATAAAGGTGAGAAATTCTAATGACTCAAAATTCTTTTCACCAGTTTTCATAGGTTTCTCAGATGCCCTCAGTGTCACAAATGAAGTGCAATAATATGGCCTTTATGTCCAGAGCAGAAGATATTTTAACGTTCTGTAACCTTTTTGGGGCAGGGTTTGGGGGTGCATAATTGCAGGCATAGCAACAAATTGCAAGAGTAGTACCAGGAGGGGCCCCCGGCTGGCTCTGTCAGTGGAGCAAGCGACTCTTGAGTTCAAGGTCACAAGTTTATTTATTTATTTTAAGATTTTACTTATTTATTTGACAGAGAAGAGAGCACAAGCAGGGGAAGTGGGAGAGAGAAAAGCATGCTCCCCAAGGAACAGGGAGCCCGACCTGACCGGGATCATGACCTGAGCCAAAGGCACTTAACCAACTGAGCCACCCAGGCACCCCCTGGGGTCATGAGTTTAAGCCCCACATTATAAATAAATAAACAAACAAGTACAAGGAACTATCATACAACCTTCACCCACATTCCTCAAATGTTAATGTTAAAAAAAAAAAAAAAAGAAGAAGCAGCAGCTAACCTTTTACTACATTCACTTTATCATTCTCTGGATGTCAATTTTTTTCCTGAAATATCCGAGAGTAAGTTACAGACACGCTGTCCCTTTACCAGTAAGTACTTTAAGTTGTATCTCCTAAAAATAGGGCTTACGGGACAACATAACCACAGTAAGAAGATCAAAAGCAAAACATTAACACTTGTGCAACACTATTACGTAACCAATAGACTTTTCTCAGTTTCTACCAGTTGCCCAGGTAAAGTCTTTTATGACAAAAGATAATCCCAAATCCCATGTTGCGTCTGCTGCGTGTCTTTCTATTCCGCTTTAATCTGGAAAAAAATCTGTCCTACCGTGTCTTCCATAGCCTTGACATTTTTGAGGAGTTGGTTATTTTGTGACATGTCCCTCCGGTTGAGAACATCCAATGCTTTTCTATGATTAGGTTCATAGACCTAATGTTCTATTATTCTCAGCACATCACATCAGGAGTCACATGGTAGCAATTGTCCTGTCACCCGTAATGTGAACATGGACCCCTGGTTAGTTTTATGTCCACCGGGTTTCCCCACCACAAAGTTATTATTTTCTCTTTGAAAAATTAATAAATATCTCATGGAAAGATACTTTGGGACTAAATAGACTAAATATCCTGCTAATTCTCCAGCTTTTCCCCACTAAGTTTAGCATCCACTGATGGTTCTTTTTTTTTGATGGTTCTTATATGAATCAGTTATTACTCTGATGGTTGCCCAACAGTAATTTCATAAGTTTTTCTTTTCCAAGAACAATCAAAAAAAATTTTTTTTAATTTTTATTTATTTGCTTTCGAACCCACTTGACTTATGTACAAGAATTGAAATTTAAAAAAAAAAAAAAGAGAGAGAGAGAGAGAGAGAGAATTGAAATTTAGGGACACCTGGGTGGCTCAGTGGGTTAAAGCCTGGGCCTTCTGCTCAGGTTGTGATCCCAGGGTCCTAGGATAGAGCCCTTCCTCCTGCTCTCTGCTCAGCGGGGAGCCTGCTTCCTCCTATCTCTCTACCTGCCTCTCTGCCTACTTGTGATCTCTGTCTGTCCAATAAACAAATAAAAACTTTTTTAAAAAATAGTTTTACAATCCACATTTTTCTTTCTTTCTTTCTTTCTTTCTTTCTTTCTTTCTTTCTTTCTTTCTTTCTTTTTTAAAGGATTTTATTTAATTATTGAACAGACAGAGATCACAAGTAGGCAGAGAGGCAGGCAGAGAGAGAGGGGGAAGCAGGCTCCCTGCTGAGGAGAGAGCGGGATGTGGGGCTCGATCCCAGGACCCTGGGATTGTGACCTGAGCCGAAGGCAGAAGCTTTAACCCACTGAGCCACCCAGGCGCCCCTAAATAAATAAAATCTTTAAAAAAAAAGAAAAAGAAAAAAAAGAAAAGAAAGAATTGAAATTTAGAACATGAAAGCAAAAATCCGGGCAAATAGTGACCGTCTCCACGAACACTGTAAATTAAAATAACTTACCCAGGGGGCAAGACTGCAGGAGAGAACTACAGAAGACTTAGCTAAGATCTCACTTTAAGGAAAGAAAGAAGTGAAAACAAACGAATATATAAAAATAAAAATGAAAGAAAGAACTGGCTGGTAGTCAGTCTCCCTATCCCAAGACCTTCATGGTCCCAGCACCTACCTGGGAGGTCTCCCTCGGCATTGTGCCCAATGGGAAATACACCCACTTCCCATAATTACATCAATTGATACATATTTACATTAGCATTACGTGAGTTGGTTTTCATGGGTTCGTTGGCATTGGCATATTTTGTCAGCATTAGATTTTCAGTAAGTTTTTACAGTTTAAAGCCAATCCTTTTGTTTTAGCTCTCAAATCTTTTTGTAGGTTCTTAGACAGCTCATAGGAGTGAGGGTCAGCCCCTGAACTACCTAATGATTTTTTTTTTTAATTTTATTTATTTGTTTGACAGAGATCACAAGTAGGCAGACAGGCAGGCAGAAAGAGAGGAGGAAGCAGGCTCCCCGCAGAGCATAGAGCCCGATGTGGGGCTCAATCCCAGGATCCTGAAATCATGACCTGAGCCGAAGGCAGAGGCTTTAACCCACTGAGCCACCCAGGTGCCCCCCTAATGAATTTTTTAAGCTACAAGAAGTCTTATTTACTTTATCTTAGAGACAAATGTCCTTGAACAGATCAAACTTACTTCTTCAAAAAAAAATATAGTCTTATTGAGATCTACTTTACATACCATGAAATTTACCCATTCAAAGTGTACAATTCGATGATCTTATGGACATGTACAGGGTTGTGCAACCATCAGCACTATCTAATTTTAGAACATTTCATCACTTCAGAAAGAAACCTTGTGCCCACTGAAAGCCCCTCCCCATCCTTCCCCTAATCCCTGGCAACCACATAACTATTTTCGGTCTCTATAGATTTGCCTTTTCTGGACATTTCCTATAAATGGAATCATATAATAATACATGGTCTTGGTGACTAGCTTCTTTCAACTTAGCCTAATGTTTTTGAGGTTTATCCGTATTGTAGCAAGTGACAGCATTTCATTCTTTTTTTTTTTTTTTTTTTAAGATGTTATTTGTTTATTTGACAGAGAGAGACAGCGAGAGAGGGAACACAAGCAGGGGGAGTGGGAGGGGGAGAAGCAGGCTTCTCACCCAGCAGGAACCCGATACAGGGCTCGATCCCAGGACCCTGGGATCATGACCTGAACCAAAGGCAGACGTTTAATGACTGAGCCACCCAGGTGCCCCATTTCATTCATTTTTATTACCGATTAGTATTACAGAGGACGGATAGAACACACTTTCTTTGCCTATTCATCAGTTGCTGGGCAGTTGGGTCATGCCACTCTTTGCCTATTGTGAGCGATCTGCCGTGAACATTTTGTGCAAGTCTCTGTGTGCATATATATTTTTATTTGTCTAGGAATGGAATCGCTGGGTCATGTGCGAACATTTAGAGAAACTGCCAAACTGTTTCCCACAGTGATTGCGCCATTCCTGCCAGCAGTGAATGAGGGTTCCACTTTCTCTATGTCCTTACCCACACTTGTTCTCTATTTTATTCCAGCCATCCTCGTGGGTATAAAGTGGTAGTTCATTGTGGTTTTAATCTGCATCTCCCTAATGACTAATGATGTTGAACATCTTTTCATATGCTTTTGGTCATTTGTGTATCTTCTTTGAGAAAGATTTATTCAAATCCTTTGCCCATTTTTTAAAAAGATTGTATTTATTTATTTGACAAGATCATAAGACAGAGATCACAAGAGAGGCAGGCGGAGAGAGACAGGAGGAAGCAGGCTCCCCACTAAGCAGAAAGTCCGATGTGGGGCTCAATACCAGGACCCTGAGATCATGACTTGAGCCAAAGGCAGAGGCTTAGCCCACTGAGCCACCCAGGCTCAGTTTTTTAAAATATTTTATTTTTGAGTACACTCTACACCCAATGTGGGGCTCAAACTCACAACCTCAAGATCACCAGTCACTTGCTCCACTGACTGAGCCAGCCAAGCCCCCCTGAACTCTTCCTTTTATTGTTTGTACTTTTGGTGTCATAGCTAAGAAGCCATTGCCTCCACAGGATGGTGAAAATTTATTCCTATGTTTTATTCTAAGAGTTTTATCATTTTGCCTTTCACATTTAGGCTTATAATCCAGTTTGAGTTAATGTTTGTGTGGAGTCCTAGATATGAGTTCAACTTAATTCTTGTACATGTAGATATTCAGTTGTCCTGGCAACATTTGTTGAAAAGACAATTCATTCCCCCAAGACTTGTTCAGGCACCTGAATCTTACAGGGGTCGTAAAAGTCAAATCTAATGGCAGGATCTGAACATTAGGACAAAGTGGTTGTTTCCAGGAATGATGTCACTGCTGATGCATTTGAACACCTGTCCTGCAGAGCTTGCAGACAGTAAGCCTGCATCTTGCAGGAAGGGTAGTGGCTTTCCACTTCCCAAGGCGACCACAAAGATTTCTGGGTTTTTTTCCGAGCACCAGTGGTATTCCATTTTTTCTTGGCATTGTGCGTGTTGGTTTCCAGTTCCATCATCACCTCAACAGTAATCATCGTGATGGACTCTAAGAATTACCCACAGAGCAGCGTGGTGTATAACCGTCAGGACCTGGAACCATTAGGTCCAAGCTCAGGGAGCCACCACGGCCACCAGGGACCACCACTGGTTTGTGTATGTGTCTAAGCACCCCGGCATTTCCTGAAGCGATTTTGCAAAAGTCAGGGAGGCTACTGTAACAGGTTGAAAAAGCATGGATGAAAAAGTGAGAGCTCAGAGCAGCTAAAATTGGGGCACTTATTTAATGATTCCCTACGTACTTTGAGTATGTGTACAGTGTGCAGTGGGGGCCCCGTACACTCTTCCTGGTGAGGCAACCTGTCACGACCTAGGATACAAACAGGGGAGGAAACCAGCTGGATACACCAGGGTCAGGAATTTGAGCAGGAACTTGAGGCCAAAAGAGCATAGATGGGCCAAAGCCAAACCCAGGAGTGAAACAAAGGTATCTATCAGGAGCGAAATGTCGGGATCCAAGAAGGCAGGGCACAACAGGGACATTGAGTGTAGACAAGAGCACAGTAAGAAAGAGACACTTGAGACAGAAACCAAGGATAACATTGTGACAGGGAGTCTCGGTGATCTCGTAGTAGGATATAGAGGAAAACTGGGTGATTTTCCCGCTGACCAGCCTTTTAGAAAACAGCAGAGAGATACTCGGTTCTGCATTCCAGAAAAGTGGGCTCCTGGCACAGCCGGGCTGAAAATTGGTGCTGGCCACAGCTGCTAACACAAGGCACATGTGTGGCAAGTGCCATTACCTCACACCGCACAACGGAAACTTGGAGGGAGCAACTACTGTCATGGGGTAAGACAGATTCTGCTCTCAGGAAGCTAAGAAGACCACTGGCTTAGACTATTTCAGGGGTGAGAGCACCTGGCAGGCTCATTCAACAGAGCATGTGATGCTTGATCATGAGTTCAAGCCCCATGTTGGGTGTAGAGTTTACTTATCTGTTTGTTTGTTTGTTTGTTTGTTTGTTTGTTTGTTTTTAAGATTTTATTTATTTGAGGGCACCTGGGGTGGCTCAGTTAAGCAACTGGCTTCGGCTCAGGTCATGATCAAGTCCCACATCAGGCTCCCTGCTCAGTAGGGAGTCTGTTTCTCCCTTTGACCTCCCCATCTTGTGCTCTCTCTTTCTCTCTCTCTCAAATAAATAAATAAATAAAAGCTTTAAAAAAAGAGTTTAGGGGGGTGCCTGGGTGGCTTAGTGGGTTAAAGCCTCCATCTTTGGCTCAGGTCATGATCCCAGGGTCCTGGGATCGAGCTCCACATCAGGCTCTCTGCTGAGCGAAGACCCTGCTTCCCCTTCTTTCTCTCTGCCTGCCACTGCCTACTTGTGATCTTTGTCTATCAATCAATAAATAAAATCTCTAAAAAAATAAATTAAAATTAATAATAGAAATAAAAAACTATAATAAAATAAAGAATATTTTCAGGGTGGACACAGGTCCTGGGGGTGTGAAATCTCCATTCAGATTAACCACAATGGCAATCAATGTGACCAGCCTTAATTCACAGAAACATGGGGTGCCTGGGTGACTCAGAGGGTTAAGCTTCTGCCTTAGGCTCAGGTTATGGCCTTAAGGTCGTGGGATCAGGCCCTGCATTGGGTTCTCTGCTCAGTGGGGAGCCTGCTTCCTCCTCTCTCTCTGCCTGCCTCTACCTACTTGTGATCTCTCTGTGTCAAATAAATAAATAAAATCTTTCTTTTTTTTTTTTTTAAAGATTTTATTTATTTATTTGACACACACAGAAAGATCACAAATGGGCAGAGAGGCAGGCAGAGGGGTTACAGAAGCAGGCTCCCTGCCAAGCAGAGAGCCCAAAGGGGGGCTCGATCCCGGACCCAGGGATCCCGACCTAAGCCAAAGTCAGAGGCTTTAACCCACTGGACCACCCAAGTGCCCCAATAAAATCTTTCAAAAAAAAAAAAAATTCACAGACATGCCCAAGTCAACACAGCTAATAAAAGAAAGAGCTAGGATTAAAATGTAAGTTTCTTGAGGCACCTAGGTGGCTCAGTGGGTTAAGCCGCTGCCTTCGGCTCAGGTCATGATCTCAGGGTCCTGGGATCGAGTCCCACATCGGGCTCTCTGCTCAGTGGGGAGCCTGCTTCCTTTCCTCTCTCTCTGCCTGCCTCTCTGCCTAATTGTGATCTCTCTCTGTCCAATAAATAAATAAAATCTTAAAAAAATAATAAAATAAAATGTAAGTTTCTTTATCCACATATGGGGCTTTCCTTCTACACCATGGAAGACTCAGAGGGACAGTAGAAGAGAGAATGAGAAGGACTGAAACTTGATTATTCTGTATGAAAGAATGATGAAGAAGAAAGGGAAAAGAGAAGAGTTAGTGTGAGGAGAGGGTCAAGAGGAATGGAAACAATGAGAGAGATGGGGGTACTAGGGAGCGTATTAGTCACGGATCTGCAGAGAGACAAAATCAGTGGATGATACGCAGAGGGGTGTGTGGTCATGTGTATATTATAATATGTAACATACACAGTACAGACACACACACCCCATATACATATTTATAATGAGATTTGTTATAAGAAATTGACTCAAAAAACTTGAGAGGCTGAGAAAACTCAAGATCTGTAATCAGCACGATGGAGATCCCACAGATCCAAGACTACTGCACCAGTCCAAGCTGCAAGTCCTGAGAACCCGACAGCTGATGGTGCAAGCTTTAGTCCCAGCGCAGGAGAGGACCTGTTTCCTGCTCATGCAGTCAGGCCATCCTCTTTCATACTCAGCCTCTTTGTTCTATTCAGATCCTCAACAGATTGGATGAGTCCCACCCACTTTAGGGAGGACAATCTGCTTTACTCAATCTACTAGTTAAAGTGTGACCCTCCTCCAGAAACATTCTCACAGATAGGCCCAGAGTAATGTTTGACCGCACATCTAAGTATCCTGTGGCCAGTCCAACTGACACATAAAACCAACTCTTGGGGGCGCCTGGGTGGCTCAGTGGGTTAAAGCCTCTGCCTGCGGCTCAGGATCCCAGGGTCCTGGGATGAGCCCCACATCAGGCTTTCTCCTCAGCGGGGAGCCTGCTTCCCTTCCTCTCTCCCCTCCTCTCCCTCTGCCTACTTGTGATCTCTGTCTGTCAAATAAATAAACAAATCTTAAAAAACAAAAAACAAAAAACCTCTTACCAAGAACAAGGAAATATCAATATATCACTTTCCAGAGGGTCCCAAAGACCCAGGCAACTGGCCACACTCCACATTGAGGACCTTTGTAGGTAGAAAAGAGATTCTCTAAGAGGATGGTACTGCTCCCCATGAGACTTTTGAAATCTGTAGGGAGATTTTTTATTTTCATTATCAGTGGGGAATGGTTGGAAAATCACTTAATGATTGGAAACCAGGGATGGTAGACATCCCGCAATATGCATGGTAACATGGGATTTTCAATTACCCCACTGGATATTCATAGAGGCAAAAATGATCATGTAGGTATTAGTTATGTAGTTCTCTATCTCAGCCTAGAACCTGACTGCTTTACATTATAATCTCAGGGTATCTTACCTTATTTTCATTAAACATAAAGGTTTTGGGGAATCCAGCTGTCTTATAAATTCAGGGACAACAGTGCTTCGTCTTGTACAAGCATGTTAGTCCATCTGGGCTGCTATAACAAAATACCGTAGGGGTGCCTGGCTGGCTCGGTCAGCAGAGCATGTGATTCTTGATCTCAGAGTTGTGAGTTCAAGGCCCACATTGGGCACAGAGTTTACTTTTAAAAATTACCATAGGGGGGCACCTGGGTGGCTCAGTGGGTTAAAGCCTCTACCTTCGACTCTGGCCAGGGTCCCAGGGTCCTGGGATCGAGCCCCGCATCGGGCTCCCCGCTCAGCAGGGAGCCTGCTTCCTCCTCTCTGCCTACTTGTAACCTGTCTTTCAAACAAATAAATAAAATTAAAAAAAAAAAAATTTACCATAGGGCTCCTGTGTGGCTCAGTGGGTTGAGCCTCTGCCTTGGGCTCAGGTCATGATCTCAGGGTCCTGGGATGGAGCCCCACATGGGGCTCTCTGCTCAGCAGGGAGCCTACTTTCCCACCTCTCACTGCCTGCCTCTCTGCCTACTTGTGATCTCTGTCTGTCAAATAAATAAATAAAATCTTTTAAAAATAAATAAATAAAATAATAAAATAAAAAATTACCATAAACTGAATGGTTTATAAACAACAGAAATTTCTTTCTCACAGTTTTGAAGTCTGGAAGTCCAAGATCAAGACACCTGCGTGGTTGGGTTCTGGTGAAGGCTGTCTCTCAGGTTGCAGACTGTCAGCTTCTCCTTCCTCTTCTCCTAATACCATCGCCTTGGGCATTTGGTCTTCAACAGATTCCAACTTACAACCCCAAGATCAAGAGTTGCATGCTCTACTGACAGAGCCAGCCAAGAGCCGCCATTGGTATTATTTTATTGTAAATTACTTATCATTTAATTCTCCTTTATATTAGGGCTTTATATTGTGGGGTTCTGTTCTGGGAGTTCTGTATGTAAGTATGTTGTTTTATGTATGAATTTCATTTCAGGAGAACAGAAGGCATTACAAAAGATTTGGTTAAAAGGAAGGCACTGGGTCTGATCCAGTTGATAATGACTAAGCCAGAGAAGGATATGGTTCCCAACTACCCACCTTTCCCACTCAGGGGGACTTTGGGTGTGTTCCTAAACCCTTCCCAAAATGGTGCTCGTACCCTAAATAGCACTGAATATGTATTTGGTTTACAGAAGGGCCAGCAAAGTTACCCAGAGCAGGCAAAGGGTAGCTCCTTTGTCTAAGATCCCCTCCAGTTATCAGCAACCCCATCTTCAGGGATCATTAGCAGCAAAGAGCACCCCTACCCCCAAGGGTGAGCACACAACCGGGAAGACCTGCCCAATCACCAGCTCCACAATGAACCGCTAGAGTGCTAGAGTCACCACTAGCACAGCCTGGAGGGGGCTGGGGTCCATGAATGCAAAGAGACTTTGCCCCTCCCACTTCTCCCTGAGAAGTATCCTTCATTCTTTGGGGCTGCCATTCAGGTTTTCCAAGAGCCACCGCAAGTCCTAGTGTCCACAGTCCTCATGCTGATTCTTACCACTTCTGTCCATTCCTCTTCATCCAATTTCTCACCTATGTAGATTTTCTCTGACATCTTCCCGATCTCTTTCCCCCCAGCCTCATCTTCTTGCCAACCAGGCCGGCCAACTCACCCCTTCAAATCCTGGCTTAGGGTGTGATTTTAAGTTTTAAGTCCAAACTCGCTTCCTACTTCATTCTTTCTCAAGACCCAACACCCGTTCCCCTTTGCACCAGGAGCCAGAGAATGGGCCTGACCCGCCCCTGCCCAGGACCCAGCTTCACTCTTGTTCCTTTGCCCTCTAACTGCTGACTGAAGACGCCCTCCCCCACCCAGCCCTGCCTCCCAAGCTCCTGGCCGGGGCCATAATCCAGGGCTCAATTTGTCAGGAAGAGAAAGGTGGCCAGTGTCCTCACCTTTGCCTTTGCCGAGATCTGAGCCACTGACCTCCACCATCTGTCCCCTAGGTGCTCTTCTCTCAGAGGTGAGGATGGTCTCTCCCACCACCACCATGTTTTTTCTGCCTTTGCAAAGGAAATTAAGAACAACTCCTGTCTATACCCAGTCCTTACTGAAGAAGCCTAAATCAGCTACTCATACTGCCAAGTTCTCCTCACTCTTTCTCTTAGGGCAGTTCTGGGGTTTGTGATGAACCAAGAATTCCTGAGGCTTGCTAGATAATGCAAGATTATACCCGGGATTCATGCAGATTACCCCTCCTTCCTTACACCTCCAACCCCTAATCATGAACACCTAGCCATTTGCTGCATGTGAAGTCAGTTAGAACCCTGAATATAATTCAGTTTCTTTCTTTCTTTCTTTTTTTTTTTTTTTCTCTTTTGGTAATTCAGAAATTGCCTCTGAAGTACTCTGTGATGGGAGTAGAAAATTCTTTTCTTGCAAATCTTCCCCTTTTCTCTCTTCCGGCAGCCCTTGCCCTGAAACCTCCTCCCCTCTCCGAGCCCCCCCCCCCCCCCCCCCCCCCCCATCACCCTTCCTCCCAGAAACGCTCAAGCCTCCCTGGACTCCTTCTCTCTCTCTGTGTCTTGCAAATTTCACCAGCCTCCGGTGTCAAAAGATGCTGATGGCCTCTCCTCCTGGACCCAGTCCCTCCTGCCCGTGCGGAGCTGCGGGAGGGCTCCAGGAACTCAGTCCTGGCTGGCTTTCCCAGGGAGACGGGAAGAGCGGGCTCTGGTTTCAAAGATGGGGGCAGATTTCTCTTGGAGCTGCAGCCCGTTTCTCCTTCTGGATTCAAAAGCAAACACCTCTTGCCTTGATGAGGATTAATTTTCTCCCCAAACCTTCTCCTGTCTGGACGACCTAAGAAATTTGTATTCCTTCTATTAACACAGCTTTGGCTGTTTCCAGTGAATTAATCCGTTAAGCCCCAAGCTTCGAGAGCACGCACATTCTGCTAGCCCACAGTTGCATGACAAAGCATCCCACCTCCGCGGACGGTGATTGCAGACAGGCCCAAATTGCTAGGAAGTTTCTCCCTCCTGGCCACAGGTCTGGCGCCTTGGGGCTGTTGGGCAAGATAGAAGTTCAGATTGCCTGGCCTCATTACAATTACAATTGTAACCCAGGCGGCTGCTCACCCCCTCCCCCCACCCCACCCCCACCGTGCCCCACCCCCGCCCCCAGCCACCCGGCTGGGAGAGGCCGCGAGCGAAACCACTGTTTGCAAATTCTTTGAAAACTGAGTCAGCAAATGTCTGACCTAAATAGTAAATCTCTAATAAATAGAACTCCATCGACAAAAACCACACTGATAAAACAACAACGAATCTATATTTCCAGGCTACATGATGTGATTACCTAGGTTAAGCCAGATAACCAAATTTACTCCGCAAATGTTCCTGTGTTGCCTTTGGGATACAGACACACTGTAAACACCCTCTCCTTCCCCTTTCCAGTTCTCTTTCTTTTTTAAAAAATTTTTTAAGTAAGCTTCCCACCCAATGTGGGACTTGAACTCACAACCTTGAGTCCACGCTCTACTCCGGATGCCCCTCCCACGTTCTCACTTTCTTTCTTCTTCTTCTTTTTTTTTTAAGATTTTATTTATTTATTTGACAGAGAGAGTGAGAAAGGCAGCACAAGCTGGGGGGCTGGGAGAGGGAGATGCAGGCTCTCGGACAAGCAGGGAACCTGATGCGGGGCTCGATACCAGAACCCTGGGATCCTGACCTGAACTGAAGGCAGTTGCTTAATGACGGAGCCACCCGGGCACCCCCAGGTCCTCAACCGAAATCAGAACCCCTATCATGAAAGCCCATGACTGGCCTTTTGATAGTTTTGGTAAAACTGAGCAAAGTATATCCTAACAGAGATAGTTAATCATGCAGCCTGCTAGGCCATTTTAACTAAAAGAAATCACAACTCTTTATTTTGGGGTTATGAATCCCAGCCCCACCTTAGGTGTAGAGATTACATTTAAAAATTTTTTAAATAGAGAAATCATATGAAACTGTATCTACAAACCCAAAATTTTCAAGGTCATGAAATCTTTCCATTTGGCGATTTCTTCAGCTTATGACATTTAGTAATTGTACTGACTTTTTTTTTTTTTTTAAAGATTTTATTTATTTATTTTTCATAGAGAGAGAAGTGAGAGCAAGCACAGGCAGACAGAGTGGCAGGCAGAGGCAGAGGGAGAAGCAGGCTCCCGCCAAGCAAGGAGCCCGATGTGGGACTCGATCCCAGGACGCTGGGATCATGACCTGAGCCGAAAGCAGCCGCTCAACCAACTGAGCCACCCAGGCGTCCCTGTACTGACGTTTATTTATTTATTTATTCATGCCAGTAATCTCTACACCCAACATGGGGCTCAAACTCAGGACCCCATGATCAAGAGCCGCCCGCTCTACAGACTGAGCCAGCCAGGTACCCCAATCAATTGTATTTTTGTGTCAGGTGTCAGTTAGCTGGTGCCCAATCCTATCCCTGGATGTACAAAATCACCAATAAACATTGGCTTTATCATTAAAAAAAAAAAAAATTCATTGTAGGGAAATGGTAATCTATAGGGCAATCAGAATTGTGAGTCATGTGGCCTGGATTTATTTGGGGGTTTTTTGGTCTTTGGGTTTTTGTTTTGTTTTGTTTCAGAATCCAATCCCAAACCCAATGTGCAAACAACACATAAAAAGACTGTCTTTAGGGACGCCAATGTGGCTCAGTGGGTTAAAGCCTCTGCATTTGGCTTAGGTCATGATCCCAGGGTCCTGGGTTCAAGCCCCACATTGGGCTCTCTCCTCAGCGGGGAGCCTGTTTCCTTTCCCCCTTTCTCTCTCTGCCTGCCTCTCTGCCTACTTGTGATCTCTGTCAAATAAATAAATAAATAAAATCTTAAAAAAAAAGACTATCTTTAAGGGGTCTCTTGCTTCTTGCTTTTTCCTACAGAAACTACAACCAAAGTCAAAGATGCAAGAAATGGCCCGGAAACCCAGATTCTCCAGGAAAAATAGCTTGGTACACCTGCCTCGATTATAAAATGCCTTATCCACACTTCCCACCAACCCTCATTGCTCCCCTCCACCGACCACAGAACCTTTTAACTAAAAGCCTGGCAAAGAAATTAAACTACATCACAAGAAGTCTGTTCAACAAAACTACAACTGAGTAAAAAAAAAAAAAATTTTTTTTAAGACTGATTCACTCATTTGTCAGAAATAGAGAATCAGTACAAGCAGGGGGAGCCGCAGGTAGAGGGAGAAGCAGGCTCCCCGCTGAGCAGGGAGTCCAAGGCTAGACTCGATCCCAAGACCCTGGAATCATGACCTGAGCCAAAGGCAAGCACTTAACCCACTGATCCACCCAGGCACCCCAGCTTCACAATTTTAAGTTGGCCATTCTCTTCATTGCCTTTCTAAAGCTCCGGTCTTGGAAAAATCATTTGGCAGTTAGCAGCTGTGAACGTGCATTTTAAGTTTCAAGAGAATACAATACACCCAAGAGATTATTATGATTATTATAAGCAGGATAATTTCCAACATTTGAAGTATATTTCGCAGCCATGGTCTCCAAGATCCAAACCAACCAAAATTAAATAAGTCAGGTAAATGTCAGCCTTCGGCTCAGGTCATGATTCCAGTATCCTGGGATCAAGCCCTGCGTCAGGCTCCCTGCTCAGCGAGGAGCCTGCTTCTCCCTCTGCCTGCTCCTTCCCTTGCTGGTGCTCTCTTTCTCTCTGACCAATTAATAAAATCTTAAAAAAAAAAAAATTTTTAAGCAAGTCAAAGAAAGACCATGCTGAAGAAGTCATCTTAAAAAAAAAAAAAAAAGATTTTATTTTTAGTACTCTCTACCCCCAACATGGGGCTCAAACTTACAACCCCAAGATCAAGAGTCACATGCCTTCCGACTAAGCCAGCCAGGCATGCCAAGAAGTCCTCTTGTAAGCCTAGTGGTTTGCCCCGTGATCTTATGTAACTGAGTTCCCCCCCACCCCGCAGTGTTCATTCAGGTCCAGCCGGCTATGTTGGCCAGTGCACAGACACCTCCTTGCACAGCTCAAAGATGCTCAAAGTCTAGCCTCCGACAGAGAAGGACTCCGTCTAAGAGTTTGGGCTGGGCTGCTATCATCTCAGCAACAGAGTCTGCAACATCTCCAAGAGTTAAGGAGGTTTCTGATCCTCTTCTCATTGATTCCTAATCAGAGAAAGTGGCCCTGCCAAAGGAAGGGAATTTTGAGTCACAAATGCCTGCTGGTATAATTCCTCTCTGACTCAACAATGTAAATTCAGGGGCATTGAGCAGGGAGATGTTTTAGTTTATTTGTGGAAAGTTGAGGGCAGCTGCGCCCCAGCTACTGAGGCATTCACAGGCACAAGGAGAATGGCAAACACCACCAAGATAAACCCTGTGGGATACCAATCGCATTCACTTAGAGGGCATCATTAATGGATCCAGGGGCACAGACTGCTGCATTTGCCTGTTCAAGCCAGGGGTCAGTTTCCCCCCAGTTTGAAATAAAAAGCTATGCTTGGGGCGCCTCATTGGCTCAGTCATTAAGCGTCTGCCTTTGGCTTAGGTCACAGTCTCAGGGTCCCGGGATCGACTCCCTGCTCAGCGGGAAGCCTGCTTCTCCCTCTCCCACTCCCCCTGCTTGTGCTTCCTCTCTCACTGTCTCTCTCTCTCTGTGTCAAATAAATAAATAAAATCTTTAAAAAAATAAAAAGCTATTCTTAAAAACAAACACACCAACAAACAAAACACCTGTTCTAAATTCCAGAGGTTACCCCGCCTTCGCCAGGGCCTGGGAGATCCAGATGATGGTATTATCTTCCCAGGCCAGTGCCAGGGTAAGGAAAGCAGGAGAAGAAAGGGTTTCATGTGTGGTTTACGTATGAAGTCTTGGGGAAAAGCCATCTACCTCGGTGTTAGCCACTTCTCTCCCAGGACAATTGGATTTGGATTTGGATTTGGATTTGGATTTCTAGGTCTCCAGTGTTTGTCCAGGACCACATATCAGGCAGAGACTTCTTCAGCTGTGAGAAAGATACTCAAGCTTCAACTCTCTGAACTTTGGCTGCCATCTGAGTAGTGGGGAGGACCTGGCATAGTCCTTTCTGAGGAGATTCAAAGGCAGTCTTTGTTCTAAGTGACTCCAGACCAGAGGGTGGGAGAAAATTGGACATGTTAGTTTGATGAGTCACGACCAGATATTTGAGGAAACTGAAAGAATTCAAGTTACAGGTACGTAACAACATCACAAAGGCAATTAGGATTAGAATCTAACATCTACAAAAGCGGCAACGTCAGATTCCTTTCTCAACTACTCTCATTTTTTTTATGAAAGACAGTCAGAGTAGCGGCGCCTGGGGGGCTCCGTGTGTTGTACATCCAGCTCTTATTTATTGTTTTTAATTAATGATTTTATTTATTTATTTATTTATTTGTCAGAGAGCGGGAGCCGGCACAAGTGGTGGGGAGCAGCAGGCAGAGGGAGAAGAGGAGGCGGGGTCTCTGCTGAGCAAGGAGCCCAAGGCAGGACTCAATCCCAGGACTCTGGGATCATGACCAGAACCAAAGGCAGATACTTAACTGACTGAGCCACCCAGGTGCCACAGCATCCAACTCTTGATTTCGGCTCAGATTACAACCTCAGGGTCCTGGGACTGGTCCCTGAAACCATGCTCCCATGCCCACCGGCTCAGCAGGGGGTCTGCCTGAAGCTTCCCTCTCCCTTTCCCTCAGACTCTCCCCTCTGCTTGAGTGCACCCTTGCACACTCTCTCTAAAATAAATAAATAAATAAATCCTTTTTAAAATGAGTCTTAAAATAAACAAATAAATAAATAAAGACCGAAGGTAGTCCCAGTAAAACCACTTTGCTTGCATTAAACATGACCTGTTTATTTATATAAGGGCAAAAAAAAAAAAAAGTGATGATTGATCATATAAGCTCTTTTTCTTTTTTAAAGAT
This sequence comes from Mustela nigripes, assembly GCF_022355385.1. Classification (NCBI taxonomy): domain Eukaryota; kingdom Metazoa; phylum Chordata; class Mammalia; order Carnivora; family Mustelidae; genus Mustela; species Mustela nigripes. The sequence goes on from NC_081572.1 coordinate 13,160,260, forward strand.
TTTATTTATTTATTTGACAGAGAGAGAAAGAGATCACAAGTAGGCAGAGCAGCAGGCAGAGGGAGAGGGAGAAAAAAGCAGTCTCTTCGTTGAGCAGGGAGCCTGGGGCAGAACTCGATCCCAGGACCCTGGGATCATGACGGGAGCCAAAGGCTGCTGCTCAACCAACTAAGCCACCCAGGTGCACCCATACAAGCTTTTTTTAACATTGCTTTGCTGAGGGTAGGGGGTTGGGTATAGATTGTTTTGCTGGAACCTTGTAAGCAAGATACCAGGCCAATTTTTCCATGGGTCCTGTAGGAGTCAACCTTAGCTCCTTAAAACTGTCTGGTCCTATCTAAGTCTATACACATCTCTCTCAAATATGACTTATTTTAGTCAAAGCTTCGGTGATATAAACAATATTTCCATTTCCGTCTTGTCACAAGGAGATTCTTTTTTGAATTTATGTGAATAATTAATTATATTGTTATGAAAAGAATAGTTTTGTTTTATTTTATTTTTTAATATTTTATTAATTTATTTGACAGAGAGAGAGATCACAAACAGGCAGAGAGAGGGGAGGAAGCAGGCTCCCTGCTGAGCAGAGAGCCCGATGCAGGGCTCAATCCCAGGGTCCAGGATTATGACCTGAGCCGAAGGCAGAGGCTTAACCCACTGAGCCACCCAGGAGCCCCAAAAGAATATTTTTAAAAATATGTATTTAAGAGTTTCTGAATTTGGGGGGTGCCTGGGCGTCTCAGCCATTAAGCATGGCTTAAACCTCAGCCTTCGGCTCAGGTCATGATCGCATGGTCCCGGTATCGAGCCCTGCATGGAGCTCCTTGCTCAGCAGCAAGCCTGCTTCTCCTTCTCCCACTTCCCCTATTTGGGTTCCCTCTCTCCCTGTTTGCTGTGTCTCTCTGTCAAATAAATAAATAAAATCTTTAGGGGAAAAAAAAGAGTTTCTGAATTTCGGGAGCACCCGGGTGGCTCAGTCCGCTGCCGTCTGACACTTGATTTTGGCTGCGGTTGTGATCTCGGAGTTGTGGGATCAAGCCCCGTGTGGGGCTCTGAGAATCTGCTTGAGATTCTGTCTCTTTCTCCCTCTGCCCCTCTTGCTTGTGCTCTCTCTCAATCAAACAAATAAATTAAAAAATTTAAAAAAATTTTTATTTATTTATTTGAGAGAGAGACAGTGAGAGAGAGCATGAGAGGCAAGAAGGTCAGAGGGAGAAGCAGACTCCCCAGGGAGCTGGGAGCCCAATGCGGGACTCGATCCCAAGATTCTGGGACCGTGACCTGAGCCAAAGGCAGTTGCTTAACCAACTGAGCCACCCAGGCGCCCCAAATTAAATTTTTTAAATAAAAAGTCACATGCTCTACCAACTGAGCCAGCCCCGCAGCCCAAAAGTTCATTTACTTTTATGTCAAATACACTTCAGTTAAAAAAAAAAAAAATGAATTCTGGGGCACCTGGGTGGCTCAGTGGGTTAAAGCCTCAGCCTTCAGCTCAGGTCATGATCCCAGAGTCCTGGGATTGAGCCCTGCATCGGGTTCTCTGCTCAGCAGGGGGCCTGCTTCTCTTCCTTTCTCTCTATCTGCCTGCCTCTGCCTACTTATGATCTGTCTGTCAAATAAATAAATAAAATCTTTTAAAAAAATCAACTCATTTACTTAATTAAATTCATTCCAATCTTAACCACACATAAAATTCTTTCTTTTACTATTTTAGTACTTTTAATTAAAAACATTATAATTTTTAACCCTGAGAAGCTTTTAGTTTCTAGTGAAATTTAAGAAGCAAACAATTATGAACTATCTTTTACATTAGCATTCTATGGATTGGCACCCATAAAAATATTTTTTATAATTTCTAGAAATTTATTATTTTTCATAGACAATTTCTTAGCATGCATAAAACATGTTTACTAATAGACCTAAATAGCCTCAGTTTCTCGGTAGAAGGAAATGAAACATAGATAAACCTAGCAATTAATGGTTCAGTATTTTATCTTTTTTGGACATGATCTGGATATTTATGAATTTAACTTGACTCATCATTTCATTTAAACGGACAAAACTTTAAGGTTTCAGGTTACCAAAAAGATTTGGGAAACTATCTTAAAAGTTCACCTAAAAAATTTATAACCCAAAATAAATAAATAAATAAAATGTAACATTAAATTAAATTAAAAAATAAAAAAGGGGCGCCTGGGTGGGTCAGTCCATTAAGAGTCGGCCTTCGGCTCAGGTCATGATCTCAGAGTCCTGGGAATTGAGCCCTCAGTGCTTGGGATGGGAAACCCGGCTCAGTGGGGAGTCTGCTTCTCCTTCTTCCTCTTCCTCTGTCCCTCCCCACTCCTTAAATGTTTTCTCTCTCTTTCTACTAAATAAATAAATAAATAAATACACTCTTAATCTTACTTCTATTTTATTTACTTGTTCTTAACAATTATATTTATGTCTTTTTTTTTTAATTATTTATTTATTTATTTATTTATTTATTTGTCAGGGAGACTTCACAAGTAGGCAGAGAGGCAGGCAGAGAGAGAGAGAGAGGAGGAAGTAGGCTCCCTGCTGAGCAGAAAGCCTGATGCGGGACTCGATCCCAGGACCCTGAGATTATGACCTGAGCCAAAAGCAGAGGCTTAACCCACTGAGCCACCCAGGCGCCCATATTTATGTCTTTTTTTTTTTTTTTTTTTAATTTAGCAGAGAGAGAGAGGGGAAGAGAGCGAGGACAGGCAGACAGAATGGCAGGCCAGAGGCAGAGGGAGAAGCAGGCTCCCTGCTGAGCAAGGAGCCCAATGTGGGACTCGATCCCAGGACGCTGGGATCATGACCTGAGCCGAAGGCAGCCGCTTAACCAACTGAGCCACCCAGGCGTCCCTCTTTTATGAAAATTTTATCAAAACAATTAATTTTTCTTACTCCCAAATTTGGTATCAGAGATAGCATGAACTTATTTGATTAATAAACCCATGTAGGATAAAAGTTGCATTACATTATTATATATTGTTATATAATAATATTATATATGTTCTATATTTTATATATGCATTATATTCAATGTTGATAACTCTAAAAAAATGCCTATAGTTAATCAGCCTCCCAAATTAAATTAGATTTAATAATGGATATTGTCCCAGATCATGTGAATCTGAAAAGCATTTGGGTCAGTTTTTATTACATTTTTGAGAATTTTTGTGAATACTCAATTTATATGTGCTTGTTTGTTGAAGCCAATTAAATATACCTCTTTTACAAATTAATGTTAGTAATACCATCCAGAGGGAGCAAATACATGCATACATATATAGATATAGATAAATCTATATGTATTTATATATCATACCGATGGTCAGAAACAGAGATTTCACAGCTTCAGTACACTTAAGCTTTCCCATTAGGCCAAGTTCTAAATGACCTACTGCAATCCCTGCCTTTTTTTTTTTTTTTTTTTTTTTCTGCTGAGAATGACCTCCCTAAAGCTTTTACTTTAATATTTACACCTCAAAGGCACAGGGAAGAAGGCAAGTTATAAGACTTGTAGTAAGATAGGGGCATCTGGGTGACTCGGTCAGTTAAGCCTTTTCCTTGGGCTCAGGTCCTAATTCCAGAGACCTGGGTTCAAACCCCTCATAGGGTTCTTGTTCAGTGAGGCACCTGCTTCTCCTTATCGCCTTGCCCCTCCCCCTGCATGAGCTTTCTCTCTCTCTCCAATAAATACATAAAATCTTAAAAAAAAAAAAAAAAAAGTCTTGTAGTAAGATAAATAGGGGAAATTTGGGGATTGGTGAAAAATGAATATGTAACCTTTGACCTGTCTCTAGATCTGCATTTTTAGTTTTGCAAAGAAATATAAGTTACGATAGTTGTTCTCAATTCCTTGAAGGGCTAGGGTTGCAACTGAAATGACACGGTAAATTGATTCACCCATAAATCCTTTTACAATGGCTGCAGAAAACTTTCCTTTCTCTCTGGGTTCCTAATTTTATTTTAACTTAAGAGTGCCTAAGAAGAATTTTGTCAGGCTCCTGCAATTCGGCCAATCCCTGACCACAGGACGCCACTGTACTTTTCAGTTGGGAAAACAGTAAATATTCCTGGTGGTATCAAATACCCCCTCAGACTCCAGAGGCGTCCCCGAGGAAGGTGCAGAAGCTATTTTATTTTGCCCTTCTTCCCATCCGCTACACACAAAGGTCTGGAAGAGAGACTCTGGCAAGAATTCTCACCCTTAGCCAGCTTCTGCCAGCTTTCCAGGATCCCATCTGTAGCTCTGGTATTTACCAGAGTTTGGCAAGTGTTTTCACTATTTTTAATTTTAGTTTTCCCTTGCTTGTTTAAGAGAGTAACACAGAAGCTTACCAGAAAATCCTTCAGAGTCCCAGCAGCTTTGGGAGGGGCCTGTAAGTGGGGGCCTTCTTCTAGGGAGGGTCATTAGCGGCAGACTTCTGTTTACAGTCATCTAAGGGCAATTCAGACAGGATTACTGGAATGAGTAGTCACATAAAGGGGGAGCAGGGAAAGTTACCTCAAACTTACTGCCTCTTGGTTTTTAGGTTCCACTCTGTCTTTAATTTCTCATTAGTCTTTTGCAACAAATCTCTCTTATTTTATTTATTTTGGTCTGGGTGGCTCAGATGGTTAAGCGTCTGCCTTTGGCTCAGGTCATGATCTCTAGGTCATTGGATGGAGCCCCATGTCCAGCTCCCAGCTCAGCGGGGCGTCTGCTTCTCCCTCTCTTTCTGCCTCTCCCCCTGCTTGTGCTCGGTCTCTGTATCTCTCTCAAATGAACTAAAAAACAAAACAAAACAAAACACTTTAATTTTTTTTAAATTATTTTTTTCAAGATTTTATTGAGAGAACGAGCAGAGAGAGAGAGAGCAGAAGCAGGGGAGCGGCAGGCAGAGGGAGGGGCAGGCTTCCCATTGTGCAAGGAGCCCTGTGCAGGACTCCATCTGAGGACCCTGGGCTTGACACTGGAGCAGAAGACACTTTTTTTTTTTTAAGAGTTTATTTATTTAGGGGCGCCTGGGTGGTTCAGTGGGTTAAGCCTCTGCCTTCAGCTCGGGTCATGATCTCAGGGTCCTGGGATCGAGTCCCGCCTCGGGCTCTCTGCTCAGCGGGGAGCCTGCTTCCTCCTCTCTCTCTGCCTGCCTCTCTGCCTACTTGTGATCGCTGTCTGTCAAATAAATAAATAAAATCTTTTAAAAAATTAAAAAAAAAAGAGTTTATTTATTTATTTGACAGACAGCGATCACAAGTAGGCAGAGAGGCAGGCACAGAGAGAGGGGGAATCAGGCCCCCCGCTAAGCAGCCCCACAGTGGGGCTCCATCCCAGGACCCTGATATCATAACCTGAGCCAAAAGCAGAGGCTTAACCTACTGAGCCACCCAGGCACCTTACTTAGGCTTTGCTTTTAAATGCGCTTCTTCACTGATCTTACCCAGTAGGACCATTCCTCATTCTGGAGGCTGTAATTCTAGGTTGTAATTCCCCTGAGGACGGCCGCAGTTTGGGAGGACCCCAGCGGCATAAGAAATTGAGTTCACATTTTCTGTCCAGCTGTATCTAGTCACGGCCACCTACAGGTGACCAAGCCACACTCTCAGGACACAAAACAAGCGTAGTAAGATGTTGTTATCTTTGTGCATACTTAGAGCTTCCGGGGCCAAAGTTCTTGGCCATAAAATAAGAAGGTGTGCCAGAAGGTGGCGTGTTTGACTCTATAGATTTGAAAAATCTTGTTTCTATATTTTTTCAGCTAAGCCTTGGGGTGTCTTGGAGGCAGAATAACACCTACGGGGGATCTGCTCCCGGTTGGGGGATTGGATGACAGTGGTCCTGAAGTTGGCGGGTGACCCAGTGTCAGTCTAACGCACTCCGTCAGCAGCTTACTCTAGCCTGGGAGTCTTTGAGTGATGGGCAAACAGTCTAATAGATTTTAAGTGCTTGACCCATGACCACCAATTTTTGCAGCTTTTTGGCCTCTGAGATCTCCATTAGCAACAGCGTTTATCTACACAAAACAAGACAGACAAACATGTGCACCTTTGGATACCAGCGGCAACCAAAAGGCGTTACTGTGGACAGGCCAAGAGAAGGGTGTGGGCCCTACCAGCAGCTCCCCTAGTCTGGATTTGGTCTGCAGACTCCAGGGGCCCCCAGACGGCTCAGTCTGCTAAGCATCTGCCCTCGGCTCAGGTCATGGAATCAAGCCCCACGCCGGCCTCCCTGCTGGGTAGGCCTCCTCCCTCTGCCTCATGCTCTCTCTTTCTCAAAGAAATAAATAATATCTTTAAAAAAAAAACTCTGGGTGGGGGGCGCCTGCATGACTCAGTGGGTTAAGCCTCTGTCTTAAGCTTAGGTCATGATCTCAGGGTCCTGGGATCGAGCCCCAAGTCGGGCTCTCTGCTTGCCAGGGAGCCTGCCCCCCCCCCCCCCCCCCCCCCCCCCCCCCCCCCCC